>NC_081330.1:73474055-73777085 GCF_026419965.1 Kogia breviceps | reverse complement strand
ACTGTGTGATGGGCCAACCCTTCTCCACCAACGATGTTGGCAGCAGTTGTCTGGTATATAAAATGGTTTTTCAAACACTGTCCAAGAAGTTCTAAAACTCTGGATAAAAGACCCTCCTTGGGGGACACCTGAGTGAGTCACCAGTGAAGAGCTAGAAGCTTATAGGAGGAAACTCAGACTGAGAATTCTGGGCAACTTGTCCCTCGGTGGACATGCTCCATTCCATACAGTTGATGCTGCCGCCTATCTTGAAGGTTGACTTGGCCACATCCAAGGTATCCAGGGAGATAGGGGTCATTGTTGCTCTAAGAGGTGGTTACAACAAGGATTGAGGAGCTAAAACAGTAATGTTTTGCTCCACACTCATGACTCCCTCTCTGCTCACCATCTCATGATGTCACATTGTCGTGGTACCGCAGTGGGCCAGGACACATCCTGGAGCAGCCCTTTGGCCATTCTCCCCTCGACATGGGAGGTGCTCACTCCCCACCACCACCAAGGTCATGGTCCACTGGCTCATCCCCTTGTGCTTCCCACTATGTCAAAAACTTCCCATCATGTCCATCAATACTCCTGAAGGCAGGAGAACCCACATCATACCCTCAGAGCTTGGCACAAAGTAAATGTCTGTTGAATAAAGGAATATGAATGAGTTAATGAATGCAGTAATTATGGTCTGAATTCTTCCATGCTTTACACCTCGACAGAATCTACTTCCTTCCTTCCCTTGAACGTCTAACATCATAGCATTCCCTCACAGGAAGTGACAAGGGGACATATATTGTCTGTCCTCTTGCCTCCAGTTGGGACTGTATCCAAATGCTCTGAAGTAGAGGGTTTTTTAGGACTTCCAAGGCTGAAAGGGAAGCAGCTGGGCTGTAGTTGAAAGAGCACTCAAACTCGGAATCAGAAGTCCTGTTGTGAGATCTGTTCTTGCACTCACTAGCTAGAACCTAAATTGCAAGAGAGGAAATGAGGCTGGAAAGTAGGAATAGGCTTTGTATATCACTTTGGAGAGAATTTGGACCTCCTTTCATTCAACAACACTTTACTGAATATCTAATCGCTCTGGCTGCTGGATGAAGCAATCACTGAGGAGCAAGGCTATAGACAAGGGGACAAGTTAGTAAGCTGTATCACTAGTTATGGCGAGATATAAGACCTAAATGAAGGCGGTAACAATGGAGAGAAGTAGACACATTGGACAGCTATTTAGGAAGTAGAATCGATAGGACTTGATGATTAATTGGATGTGAGCGTTGAGGGAGAGAGGACAGTCTAGATAGCTACACCAGGGTTTCTGTTGTGAGAGACTTAGTGGATAATAGAGTCACCAATAAAGATGAGAAACAATGGCCTCTGGTTTCATAGTTTGATGGAAGAGGATTCAGGAAAGTAAAGAGCTTGTTTGGGACATATAAAATACTAGGAGGAGGAAGAAAGGAGATCCAATAGACAATTGGATATATAGGTCTAGAGCTCAGCCAAGAGGCTTGACTGGACTGAGAGATTGAGGACTCCTTGGTATGAAGCTAGCTAGGGAGAAGGTATAGAGAGAAGCAATGAGGATTAAGGACAGAACCTTCAAATCTGCCAAATTTTAAAATACATCTAAAAGACTATGTATGGGGGGATAAATTAGGAGTTTGGGATTAACAGATACACACTATTATGTATAAAATAGATAAACAACAAGTACTTATAACACAGGGAACTATATTCAATGTCTTATAATAACCTATAATGGAAGAGAATCTGAAAAAGAATACACACACACACACACACACACACACACACACACATATATATATATATATAGAACTGAATTACTTTGCTATACACCTGAAACTAGCACAACATTGTAAATCAACTATACTTCAATTAAAAAAAGACTATGGATGATGCAGCAATGAAGACTGAGAAGAAGCAGTCAGTCAGAGAGGTAGGAGGTGAGGCATGATAGGGGAGAATCATGAGACCCAAGGTAGGTTTTCAAAAGGCATAAGTAGTTAACACTTATGGTGTAGAGAAGAGTTCCAATCAAAGAAAGATTGCAAATGTCCCTGTGGCTTCTGCCCTGACCGTTGCCCATGCAGTTAATGTAGTAGCAGAAGCCTGGTAGCTGTGGTTTGAAAAGTAACTGAGAGGTGAGGAAATGGAGACAGTGAATTAGAACACTCTTTCAAGAAGCTTAGCTGAGACCAAACACATGAAGATGGTAGCTGAAGGGAAATACAAGGTCAAGAGAGAGTTTTTAGAAGATGAGAGAGACTTCATGTGTGTGTGTGTGTGTGTGTGTGTGTGTGTGTGTGTGTGTGTGTGTGTAGTCTCAAGGGAAGAAGCCAGCAGAGATTGAAGAGTCAATAAAGAAGGAGGCATGATGATTGGATCCAGAACACGGAAAGAAGAATTAGCCTTGTGCAGGAAAAGGAACACTCCTCTGAGAGCAAAAGGAAAGAGAAAAGGACACCAGGAGATGCAAAAAAAGCTTGTAGTTCTGGAAGGGGAGCTCATACCTATGGACTCTATTCAAAAAAGGGGCAAAGGTTTAGAATTGTGGCCAAGGGAAATTGGAGAGAGAGCTGAATAGAAATCAAAGGATTAACAGTGTTCAGAAAACAACTAAAATTAGAACTCACACATTTGTAGTGGTACCCATTTGACTGGCATCCAATTCTTCTCCAGAAGTTCTGGCAGAAGAATAGATGAGGCAGATTTTCCAGTTGAATCAGGGTTTGGGATTTGTAAGGTAAGTGTAATAGATAGGCAAGAGAGCTTGGGTAGTGAAGTTATACTGGTGAGAATGATCAGTCATGGAAGCCAGTACGTGTAGGGAAAGAAGCAAGGATGGGGGATTGCTAATAAACTAGTAGAATGGTGGGTTTAAGGGTCAGAAGTTGTAATGAGATGGAAGAGGTATGGGAGTAGGGAAGCTTGAGAGCTGCAAGATTGTAGTGGGACTCTTGGGATGACACAATTCAGAGGTAGTGAGATTCCAGGTGATGCCAAGGTCAGGATATGACCATGAAATTGCTTTCTGAAGTGTAGTGGAAATGAAAGTCATTAGAATTGAGGATGTCAAGGAACTGTGAGGCCAGAGCAGTACTCCTAAATCCTTGCTTCCAATGGAAATCTTAATCTTCACTGCAATCCTGGCACACTAGAATCACCTGGGGGCTAAAAAAAAAAAAAAACTCTGCTAAAGCCACATCCACAGACATTCAGATTCAATTGGTTTGGGTTGGTCCCAGGCATCAGTATTTTTTAAGTTTTCCAAGTGAATGCAGGTTGAGAACCACTGGGCTACATAAACAGGTAGAATCATCCACATGGATTTTGAAATCAGCC
This sequence comes from Kogia breviceps, assembly GCF_026419965.1. NCBI lineage: Eukaryota > Metazoa > Chordata > Mammalia > Artiodactyla > Physeteridae > Kogia > Kogia breviceps. The sequence continues at coordinate 73,773,737 of NC_081330.1, read as the reverse complement.
AGTGTGACAACAGGAGTTGGAATGAGGAAGGAATATATAAACCAGAGAGAATCAAAATACTCTAAGAATGTGGGAGACTGGATAACAGCGAGGGTGGAGGGAGGAGGATAGAGGGTGATAATATCAGATGGAAAGAGTATTGAAGGAGGAAGAGGTTTTACGCAATAGTGGGGGCCAGTGGTCTGGAAGCAGCTGCGGGGATTTAGGTGGTGCTGACCCTACTTGGAGGCAATGTGCTGGTGGGATGTGGGAGGAGGAGCTCAGTTGTAGAGAAAGTGCTGTGCCCACAAAGAGCCTGGTTTCAGGAGTTAGTGCAGGAGGTACAGGGTGCACTCTGAGAAGAGGTTGAGCATGTAGGGGAGTTTGCTTACCTTAGAGTGGCATTTGCAGAGCACACATTGGAATCAGAGCTGCCACACTGCTCAGCTCCAGGGATGCCATTCACATTGGGAATGATGGGCTTGGTAAGGAAGAAAGTCCAGAGCAGTATGGGAGAGAATAAAAGAATGTGACCAGATGAGACTTCTGTGATTCTTCTCACTCTTCTTGCTTTAAGTTTTGTTTTGTTTGTTTGTTTGTTTTTGGCTTCATGAAGGACTGATAAACAAACAGTTTTTGGATCCCACTCATTTCAGGTGGTTCTCTTCTAATGGCCTTCCCCTTACATTTCTCAATGAATCTTTTTTCTTGAATTTTTCTCAACCTTCTTGGCCACTTACTCCTTACAATTTCCTGGTGGGCCCCAGCTTGAAAGAACACCATTGTGACCTGATTTCACCACATCGCCTTGCATTCAAAGGTAAGAGGGTCAACCCAGTCCCTCTACAGTAGTGGCTGGTCTGCAGTTTCAGAGAGGCTGTTGAGTCTTTAACCACAAAGCTCCCGTTGGGCATTCCCTTCTTCAGACCTGATTCTTTCAGTCAGAAGACATGTGGTAGATGTTCCCAAGAGAAAGGCAGAGGGACAAAAGGAGTCCCATGGCTAAAAGAAGTCACAGCTAAAAGAAGTTTCACCTTTGGGCCCCCAAAACTGACGATTAGCTGACTAGAACGCTTATTAGCTGAATAGAGCAGAGACAGAATACTGGCTCTAGTAAAAGTTAGAAAATAGATTGCAAGAGAGTGGGCATTTCCTATGTTAATTGGGAGTAGGAAAAGCTTCTGCTCTGAGTTGGCTAATCCGAGTTCTATTTTCAAAAAAAAGGCTCATGTAATAGTGCCCTTCTCCCATCCATCCCATGCTTCGCCTCACCGTCATAGCTGTTTAGTGCAGAGTGAAAGCACCCAGCCTTAACTCTGGGACGGAACAGCCAAATCATAATTTTCTTGGGACCTGGCATCACACATGCACCCTTACCTACCTTCAGCTCCCTCTAGAACTTTCCAAAGCAGCCAAACCTCACCTAGACAAGACACTAAGTCTAGGTAGTCTTTCTCAAGCCCAGGGGGAGAAAAAAATCAGTGTGAATGGATGTTCCCAGCATGTGATAGACAGGTTTGTAGGATGACCCCTACCCCTAGTGATCCATATAATCCCCTCCCCTTGATTGTAAGTGGGACTATTAAATATGATAGGCTATGCTACTATATTTTTAAAAGGATGTTCCAGATGTTATTAAGGTCCATAATCAGTTGACTTTGAGTTAATCAAAAGGGAGATTATTCTGAGTGCTGACTGAATCAGGTGAGCTCTTAAAGGAGACAAGAAGTGTTTTCAACAAACAATGATGCTGCATTTGGATATCCATAGCCAAAAAAAAAAAAAATTAAACTTGACGTAAACTTTGTACCTTATATAAAAATTAACTCAAAGTGGATCATAGATATAAATATAAAATGTAAAACTATAAAACTTTTAGAAGAAAACATTGGAGAAAATCTTTGGAACCTAGGAATTGGTGAAGTGTTCTTAGATTTGACATGAAAAGCCTGATCCATAAAAGAAAAAAAACTAATAAAATTGATGTCATCAAAATTAAAAAACTTTTGCTCTGTGAAAGATCTTGTTAAGAAAAAGAAAAGAAAGCTACAGACTGGGAGAAAATATTTGCAACCATGTATCTGATGAAGGACAGGTATCTAGAATGTATAAAGAACTCTCAAAACTCAATGGTAAAAAAAATCCAATCAGAAAATAAGCAAAAGGTATGAAGAGATATTTCCATGAAGAGAATATGCAGATAGTAAATAAGCACATGAAAAAATGTTCAACATCAGTAGCCATTAGGGAATTGCTAATTAAAGTCACCTATCCAAAGGGCTAAAATAAACAACAACAACAATTTTTTAAAAGTGACAACACCAAACGCTGGTGAGGAGGTGAGAAACTGGATCACTCATATACTGCTGGTATTGATAGAAATGTAAGATAATATAGCCACTTTCGAAGAGTATGGTAGTTTCTTTAAAAACTATACATATGCTTACCAAGTAACTCAGCAATTGTACTCTTATATTTATTCCAAGAAAATGAAAACCTATGTTGACACAAAAATCTGCACATAATTGTTCATAACAGCTTTATTTGTAATAGCCAGAACTGAAAACAACCAAGATGTCCCTCACAGGTGAGTGGTTAAACAAACTGTGGTACATCCAGACCATGGAATACTACTCAGTAATAAAAAGGGACAAACAATAGATACATGCAAAAGCTCAGATGGATCGTAAGGGTATTATGCTGAGTGAAAAAAAGCCAGTCTCAAAAGGTCACATACTGTTTGTTGTATAACATTCTCAAAATGACAAAATTATAGAGTTGGGGAGCAGATTAATAGTTGCCAGGAGTTAGAGATGGTGGGAGGGAAAGGGGTGGGAGTGACCATAAAGGAGTAGTAGGAGGGAGACTTTTGAAGTGATGAAATAGTTCTGAATCTTGACTGCAGTGTTGGTTACACAAATTTGTACATGCGATAAAATGGCGTAGAACTATATGCATATGTCACACCAATGTCAGTTGCCTGGATTGGACATTGTACTATCATTATTTAAGCTATAACCACTGAGGAACACTGGATAAGGATACATGGGACTTCTCTGTACTATATTTACAACTTCCTGCAATTTTATAACTATTTCCAAGTAAAAAGTTAAAAATGAGAGAGGGAGAGACAGAGACAGAGAGACAGAGAGGGCCAAGCAGATGCTCTTTTTTGGCCTTGTAGAAGTAAAACACCATGTTATGAACTGCCTATGGAAAGGGCCATGTAGTAAGGACCCGAAGGTAGCCTCTAGGAGCTGAGACTAATCCCCAGTCAACAGCCAGCAAGAAAATGGAGACTTAAGTCCTACAATCACAAAGAACTAAATTCCGCCAACAAATAGTGAGCTTGGTAGACAACTCCAAGCTTTAGAGGAGATTGCAGCCTTGTGGACACCTGGATTTCAACCTAGTGAAACCCTGAGCAGATGACTCAGCTAAGCTTTGTCCAGATTTCTGATGCATAGAAACCATGAGATAATAAATTTGTTGTTGTTTTAAGCCACTAAGTTTGTGGTAATTTGTTACACAGCAAAAGATAACTAAGGTAGAGCCCCGAGGGTGAGATGCCATTGAACAACTGGGAGCTTTTCTTCTAGGGGCCACAGTTGAGACCTATACACTCTGACAAAAGAGATCAGCAACATCAGTGGGGAGGGGCCAATCTTGGAGTTGAAACAGATGCTCATGGTCTTTCCCCAAAAATATGTTTTTTCAGTTTAGAGTCTTGAACTGCCTCCAAACCAACCCAGCTCTGCTGGCTGCTTGACCCTGCAGTCTGCTGTCACATCCCAAATATGCTGTTCACAGTCAGAAATGAATTGCACATTGATGGCACCATGCACTTGCCCTGCTTCTTGCTGCAGATTTTCAGCTGGAGCTAATTCCTCTTGCAGCCTTCCTGGCCCTGCCTGGGGAGGTGGCCTCACACCCAGGGCCCCAGCTGCATGAGCAGCCCTATCTAGTTCACAGGCAGTTGCATCAAGCCAACCTGAGCCTCAGAAACTGGCTTCTTTCCCCTTCCTTCTTGGCCCCAGAGCCAGGGCCGGGAAGACACCAAGGCTGGCTCTCAGTGTATACCAGAAAGGTCAAAGACATAGAGTGGGATTGCACAAGTGGGCTGGGAGCTTTCTTTCGATCTTGCCACTGAATATCATGGTCACTGTCGCACTCTACTCAGGCTACCATTAAAAAATACCACAGACTGAGTGGCTTAAACAACAGAAATTTATTTTCCCACAGTTCTGGAAGCTGGGAAGTCCAAGATCAAGGTGCCAGCAGATTTGGTTCCTGGAAAGGGCTCTCTTTCTGGCTTGCAGACAGCTGCCCTTCTCACTATGGCCTCACATGGCAGAGAGAGGGGTGGCGGGGGAGAAAGGAAAGAGAGAAAGAGCTCTGGGGTCATCTCCTCTTCTTATAAGGACACCAGCCTGTGGGATTAGGGCCCCACCCTTATGACCTCATTTAACCTTTATTATCTCTACACAGGCTCTACCTCCAAATACAGTTGCATTGGTGGTTAAGGCTTCAACATATGAATTTGGGGGAGACACAACATTCAGTCCTTAACAGTCACCTTCTGCTGTGCTGCCAGCATTCACAAATACTCTTCTGCTACAGGTGGGCAAGGTGGGAGAGGAGTGGGGGTAAGAGCCATCTGATCATGCCCTCATAGGCTTGACCAATCTCACTTCAAGTATTGGAAGCTGATATGTATAGTGGAAAGAGCATGGACTTTGGTGTCAGGCACGTGTTTCCTCTTACTGGTTGTGAGACTTTGGGAGAATCATTTAAACATGCTGAACCTGTTTCCTCATCTGTCAAATGGAGACTATAATATATATTTCTCATGGATGTTGTGAGGGTTAAATGAAATAATGCATGTAAAAGCACCTATCAGCACCTTCCACATAGTGACTGGGTATTCAGTAAATATTAGTGCCCTTCCTCACTGGATCTCTCAGCCCATTCCCCACACCATCCACTTTCACCAGGTCCAATGCATGCTCTGACTACTACACACACTGATCTGTTTGTTCTGGGTAGAAGACAGCAATATTCAACATCCCTGAATTGGAGGCTGTGGTAGGTGGAATTTCTAAGAATGGCCCCCAGGATTCCATGTCCTCATTCTCAGAACCTGTAAGTGTGATAAGATATTACTCCCGTGCTTGTGTTATGTTATATAGCCTAGCTGACCTTAAAAAAAATGGGAGATTCAAAAAAAACAAAACAAAAAAAAAAAACAAAAAGGGCTTCCCTGGTGGCGCAGTGGTTGAGAATCCGCCTGCCGATGCAGGGGACACGGGTTCGTGCCCTTGTCCGGGAAGATCCCACATGCTGCGGAGCGGCTGGGCCCATGAGCCATGGACGCTGAGCCTGTGCGTCTGGAGCCTGTGCTCTGCAAGGGGAGAGGCCACAACAGTGAGAGACCCGCGTACCACAAAAAAAAAAAAAAAATGGGAGATTGAGTGGAAGATCATTCAGCCTTAAAAAGGAAGGACATTCTGATACATGCTACAACATGGATAAATCTTGAAGACATTATGCTACATGAAATAAGCCAGTCACACACGAAAAAGTATTGCATAATTTCATTTATTTGAGGTACCTAGAATAGTCAAATTCATAGAGAAAGAAAGTAGAATAGTGGTTTCCAGGGGCTGGAGGAGGAAGGAATGGATTATTGTTTAATGGATATAGAGTTTCAGTTTGGGGTTTTGCAGATGATTAGTGGTGATGGGTGCACAACAGTACAAATGTATTCAATGATACTGAATTGTACACTTAAAATGGTTAAAATGGTATATTTTATGTTATGTATATTTTACCATAATAAAAAAGAGTTTTTTCTAGATGTGCCTAATCTAATCACAGGAACCCTTAAAAGCAGAGAACTTTCTCCAGCTGGTGGCGGAAGAGAAGGCAGAAGGAAAAGTCAGAGTTGACACATTGTTGCTTATTTGAAGATGGAGGGGGGCACATGAGAAGAAATGCTGGTGACCTCTGTCAGAGCAGTGAGGGCCCCCAACTGACAGCCAGCAAGGAAACAGGGCCTACAGCCACAAGGAAGTGGATTCTGCCAACAACCTAAATCAACGTGGAAATGGATTCTTACTCAAGCTTCCAGATAAGAGCCTAAGTGAGCCAAAAACTTGATCTTGGTCTTATGAGACTCCGAGCAGAGAACCCAGTAGAACCCATCCGAACTTCTGACCTACAGAGCTGTGAGCTAATAAATAGGTATTGTTTTAGGCTGCTTGGGGTTTTAGTCCTATGAGGAAGCACCATCCCATGTCCCTAGAAGTTTGTTGCTATAAGCTTTATTCTTTTAGATACGTATCACGCATTTTCCCAGCTATCTGTTGAGTGCCTCCTATGTGCCAGACACCTAGGCCTTGAGGATGCAGGAACAGCACAGATAGAGCTATGGAACTTACAGCCTAGCCCAAGAGCAGTATTCCCTCCCTCTGGCCAAATGGAAGCATGCTTTCTGATCTGTTATCAAAATCCCCTTGGGCCCTCCTTGGGCACCTGAAGACTCGGTGCCATTCCCTAGTGGTTGCGATGGGAGTGGCAGAAAGGTCCAGGCTGGGAAAGTCTCTCTGAGGTTCAGAGCCTGCACACCGCAATTTTGTACCATAGCATGTCAACATCCCTTAAGTAAGCTTGTGGAGGCTAGGCAGGGTTCTCAGCACCCTGGGACAGACTGAGGCCCAAACTGAAATTGCCTGGGCTTCTGAAAGAGTAAGCGTAGGGAGAGGAGGTAAAGTGAGCGTTCCCTGGGGCCATTTTCAAGGTTCATAGTGGGTATTTGGAAAGGAGACCCAGAGAAGGAGGCACATGGTGGGAAATGTGCTTGAGGGCAACTGGGAAAGTGTCTGGGAGCAGGGAAAGACTGGCAAGAGATAGCAGAAGTGCACACAAGCGAGATGGGCAGGAGTTCAAGCTTGAGAAGAAAGAAATGTTGCAGTGGGATCCCGAGAGGAGAAGGCAGGGAGAAAGGGGGCAACAGTAGAGAGAGGCCCAGGCCTGGCCAAGCTCAGGGCTTCCCTCAGCAACTGAGAGGCTGGGTGGGGCCTATGCTTTGGAGACCCAATCCCTCTTCCAGGCCCTCCTGGGCAAAGCAGGGGCCTAAGTTTTGGGGGAAGTGCCGGGGGTGAGGCTGGGGACAGCTCAACTCTCCAACCCCTTTAGCAGCCCTTACTGACTCACTGGTAATCTGTTTATGTGTTTATTTGCAAGATTGGTTTTTGCTTCAGTGAGAGGAAGCTTGGCTCCCTGCCCTCAGGCCTCCAGTTCTGACTTAAACTCCTCTATAGGACAAGCTGCCTGCTCCCTGGCCCATTTGGCTGACTTTCCCCTGCCCTTTCTGTTCCTTTGGCCCCTGAGTAGGGACAAGGAAATTCTGGGGTGTTGGTTCTCTGGGACAGGCCAGGGCTCTGGTCCCCTACAGACCCAGACATCTGGGGTGGGGGTGGGGCAGGTCTGGGCAGAAACTCAGGCTGAGTAGGAACTCTGAGAACACCGAACTGAAATCCTGCCCAGGGAAATCTGTAGATGTCCAACAAGAGCTTCACTTTAATACATGTGGTAACTTTTCTTGTTGTGCTTCTTCAGACTGCAACAGCTGCAGTGGGAGAGGCCCTCAAGGGGGGCAATGAGGCTGGCGCTGAGTGGCAGGGTGGGGAGAAGGTAAAGGCTGGGTTGCCACCAAAGGCCAGCTCCTAATGTAGGAAAAAGGGAGAGGTGCAGGCAGTTGGCATATAAGAGAAGAAATCCTCAGGAATGCAGAACTGTGTCTGGAGGGAGAAAGGAAGGGGAGGTGCAATGGCAGCCAAGGGGTGGGGTGAAGGCCTGATTAGGGTGGGACATGGTGTGGATGATGGAGGTGGGGCAGAGGAGGGAGGGCAAGAGAGAATCAGCCTTTTACTGTTTATGAAGATGGTCTATTACCATAACTCAGCATGTGAAGTATTTTTCTACTGCAAAACTGGAGAGGTAAAATTCTGGAAGGTCATTCCCAAGGATAGGAGAGGGGCACCTGAATGAATCATCAGAGAAACCCTGGGGAAGTAGGTGGAAATTATAAACTGGGAAAGATTATGAACTGGGAAAGGCCTGATGATTCACTGGGCTCGAGACCTGCCAATCCTCTCTCCTCTGCCAACAGACTAAGAACTGGAGGCATTTCTCAGGCGAGACACTGAAACTCAGTGAGTGCTGTAATAAGGGGAGGGGAGTGAGTTTTGAAATGGGAAGAGACAGAGAGTCTGCTACTGACCTTTGAAGGGGCCTGACCTGAGTCATAGAACTAGAAAGGACCTCGTGATCATCTGATCCAAACTCTTAGTTTTACATTTACAGAACTGGAGCTCAGAGAAAGAAAGTGATGTGGCCAAGGTCACAAAGTTGTGTTAGTGAACTGGGCAGATGGATGGGCTTCAGAAAGAAGCCACATAGGCCACTAGAGAGAACAGCCCCAGGTGTTAGCCTAGATAAGGTCTGCAAATACTTGGTGCCACTTAACCACTGTAAATACAGCTGGCCCTCCATGTTGGCAGATACTGCATCTGAGGATCCAACCAACCATAGACTGAAAATATATTTTTTAAATTTTTCAGAAAGTTCCAAAAGGCAAAACTTGAATTTGCCTTGCTCTGGCAACTATTTCCATAGCATTTACATTGTATTTACAACTATTTTCATAGTATTTATATTGTATTAGGTATTATAAGTAATCTAGAGATGATTTAAAGTATATGGGAGGATGTGCATAGGTTATATGCAAATACTACACCATTTTATATAAGAAACTTGAGCATCCACGGATTTTGCTATTCATGGGGGTCCTGAAACCAATTCCTCATGGATACAGAGGGACGATTGTATATAGTGCCTTATACCCATTCCTGTGCCTATGGTGGACATTACTAATTGGTCACTGCACCCCAGCTTAAGTGCTGACTCAACTTCAAAATCCATCTTAAACTGAGCACTCTAGGCAGCATTGACACGGAAATGAAAGCAATGTGTAATTTCAGGCCTAGAATAACAGCTGTGTGTCACAAAAGGGTAGAATCAGTTCTAACACCTAATCGGTTAGATGTCATTATCTAAGGCTCTTTGGTTGCAATCAACAAAAGGAAGAGTTGCCCTCAGTAGGGGAAGAAACCAGGATGTCTCTGTAGACCTAAACAGTAGAAGTTTGTGACCCTTCCTCACAAGAGCACTGCCATTCATGAGACTCAGCTCCAATGACTGGCACCCAAGCTTTGTTGCTTTGAGTCTCCCATTAGCAAACTCCCCAGAGAGTGAAGTTGATTGGACCAACTTGGAACAAATTTTTAAACCCTGGAACAATAAGTGATGGAGGGAAGACAGGGTCGTATAGCATAGGGTAGACTTGACTATTAGGCCTGTGAATTGGGGCATGCCCAAAGATGCTTTCAGCCGCAATTAATAGAAAACACATCAGAAGTGACTTAAGCTAGGGGGAAAATTCATTGTTTTACCAATATCATGTCGAGGAATATGGAGTTCTGGGATTGGTTAATTCACCATCAAGGACCCAGCATATTTCTATCTGTTAGCAAAAAAAAAGTGGGGAAATAGCTATTGGCTAGACAATAAGCAGTGACTGTCACAAGCATGTTGCTATGAGCCAAATCACCACCCCAAGAGGTGTCTACCCTAGATATGCCTCAGGAAAACCAAAAGGGACCGAGAGAAACAGGATGGGGTGAAGGTAGGCTTTTCAGAGACCAGAACCATAGAGGTCTCTAAGAGGAGTTACAGAAACCCCTGCAAGGCCCCCTGAAGTGCAAGAAAGGCCTCTTGAGGGCTAGATAAGTAAGTGCTTTCTTCATACATGGGACCGGGAACCAGGGTAGTTCTCTCAGGGGCCAGCAAAGCTACTCAGGACAAGTATAAAGTTTCCTAGGACCAGGAGATAATCTGGAAATGTTCCCTCCTCACCCCCTGTCCAAAGCTAAATTAACAAAGCAGGTTCTGGAAAGGACAGAGAATCCCATCAGCCCTAATGGTGGCACCAACCCAAACTTTCCAGGCAATGAGTCTGAGTAGCGTAGTTGAGACAGGATTGAGGCCAAGACTAGGAATAGGGATTGAGTGCCCTATAAACTGTGCCAGCCAAGCCCTTCAGTGGAAAGATCTGAGTTCCATTAGGAAAAGGAATGTCTTCTATAAACTCATTTATTTCTAGGGTTCTGGAATTTTAAAAAAAAATTGTGTGTTCCCCTCAATTTCTGAAAAAGATTTCTTTTGCAAACTCCCATCTGATCTCAGATCAGTTCAAGTGAAAAGGCATTTGGCCACAGACAGGTCAAGACAGCTAGGAAGATGATCAAGCTCCCAAACAGGAGGAATGGAGGTGGCTGTGATCAGCCACTTGAGGTCTTGAGATGAGAAGATGAAACCGAGGTAGATCGAGAGGTACCATTTCTATGAGATTAAGGTCCTTTCCAGACATTTCCCTCATGGAAAGGGGATGTACATGACTGTGGTCTGTAGATAGAACACTATTTGAGGGCTTTGGGCCTGAAGACATGATAGAGCTGATGAGGATTCAGGTTGGGGCCCTTTTGAGAAAAGACCATCCCCTAGGGAGTTTCAGTTCTCCACTCTTTTTCACCTTTGCCTCTACCTTAAATATATATGTGAATGTGGATGTTCCCAAATCTCAAAGAGCCCCAGTTTTCTCATTTTTAAGTTAGAGATACCAAGTAGGAAATGCTGCAAGGATTAAATGAGATAATATGCCAAGTGTTTAACATTCTTGGCCCAGAGCAGGTGGTCAAAGGGTCAATAAAATCAATAAAACATACTTTCTTTTTTCCTTACTTCAGTGTGTATGTATGTATGTGTGTGTGTGTATCTTTGTGCCAGACACTGGATACTCTGCTAGGGGCTGGGTATTCAGAGATGAAATTATACAGTCCCCCTGCCCTCGAGTATCTTGAAGTCTAGAAAAGAAGAGAGTTAAGGAAACATCATTTACAATGAAGTCTCTAGTAAGGGTATATATGCGTAAGCTCAGTGATAATATGGAGAAAGTGAAGCCAGCGTCTACTTGAGGAATTCAGGGAGGGCTTTACAGAGGAGGTAGCATTTAATCTGGGCTCTGAAGGATGAATAGGAATTTGTTCAGTGGACAAGCATGGGGAGAGTCTTCAAGACAGAGGAAACAGTACTGCCAACCACAGAGGTATGGGAGAGCATACTTAATTCAGCACTGCTGGAGCTTTACCTGTTACCATATCAGGCAAAAAAGGTAAATTTAATCCTATAGTCTGAATAATTTTGAGCAAAAAAGTGGCTTATCATGTTAGCAGTGCTATTTTAGGATGATTTGGAGGGATACTGAAATTAGAGGTTAGAGGAAAGATTACTATTTGGGGCAAGATGGGACCTTAACTGGAGCATTGGCAAATGGAGATGAAGAGGAGGAGGTGGATTGGACAGTTATTGAGAAAACAGAACCTTTAAAACTTGGTGATGAGACAGTTGTGGAGAATGAGGAAGGAGAGGCAGCTAGTATATGTCTGGTATCTGGGTAGCCGTGTAGATGATGGTAACACGTGCTGGGATAGGCAACACGAGAGGAAGAAGGAACACAGTATGGGGCAGGGAGGAGATGATGAGTTCCATTTTGAAATGTTAAGTTGAAGAGCCTATGGGATGTTCAAGTGGAGATGTTTACAGTCAGCACAAGATTGAAATCCGAGCTAGAAATGGAAATTTAGAAAATATCAGCAACAGTAAAGAGGAGAAGAGGAAAAGCAACATTAAAAGGTAGACAGAGGCCCTTTGGAAGACAGTCTGGTAGTTCCTCAAAAGGTTAAACATGAAGTTACCATTTGACCCAGCAATTCTGCTCCTAGGTGTATACTCAAGAGAAATGAAAACATATGTCCACACAACAACTTGTACACAAGTGTTCCTAGCAGCACTATTCATGACAGTCAAAAGTTGGAAATAACTGAAATGTCCATCAATGGATGAATGGATAAACCAATTGCAGCCTATGCATACAATGCAATATTGTTCAGTTAGAGAAAGGAATGAAGTAGTGACACAAACTTTGCCAATTACGCTAAGGGAAAGAAGCCAGACACAAAAAGCCACATATTGTTTTTCACATAATTCCATTTATATGAAATGTCTGGAAAAGGCAAATCCATAGAGACAAAGTAGATTAGAGGTTTCCTAGGGATGGTGAGGATTGAGAAATTGGGGGTGGTGGCTAAGGGGTATGGAGTTTCTTTTGAGGATAATGAAAGTGTTCTGAAATAGACAGTGGTGAAGATTACACAACTTGGTGTTTACATTAAAAACCATTGAATTGCATACTTTAAATGGGTGAGCTATATGGTATGTGAATTATATCTCAATAAAACTATTACTAAATTTATTTTAATATGGGCAGAGAAAGAAAGACTGTCAGAGAAAATGGTAAAGGAAAAACCCCAGAGGTAGGATAACCCAGAGCAAGCACTGGGGCAGATACACAGAAAATAAGAGCAGGTCAAGAGAGTTTTTCACAACAAAGGTCAAATGCCATGGACAAGCAGTGTATGATCACGACTGCCTTTCTTCTTTGCTCCCCTATTTTTCCTCTTGTCTGGGTAAGGAGACATCTCCACTGTGATCCCTAGAAGGCAGGAGGGTCTGGGCCCTCTCACACTCAGGCCCTACGACCTGTACTTATGCAAAAGTCTGGCAGCGTATGAACAAAACAGAAGCTAGATTATACAAAGGCAGGGACCACATAAGAGGAAAGGATAAGGTTATTACCAATGAGAAATCTTAAGATAATTATCCAGTCTCTTCCAGGTGACCAGTTTTATCCTGTGAGGAATATGAATTTTGTCAGTAGCTGGTGCAAAGCTAAATGCCAGTGGGGCATGATATGATGAAGTAGAATGGTCCTTGAATACCCTTCACTTTGGCAAAGTCATCATCAAAGAGCACAAAGTCATTTCCTATGCAAGACCCTACATAAAGTATTTTAACCAACTGGATCTTTTGCCTTCAATTCTTCCTTGAATGGAGTTTATAATCTAAATCCATGAAGGCCAAGTGTACACTGGACCACAAGTTCTACCCATGAAAATATCACTAGTCATTCATTTCTCTACATCAGCATCCCACAGGGGACTTGATACAATATAGGTGTTCAGTAAGGATTCCTTAACTGACCAATTGACTGACTGAACAAATGAATGAAGCAAGTGGACATACATTAACAAAAGAGCAACATGTGTAAAGGTTGGAAGATAGGAGAAATTAAATTCCTACAGTAGAGGGGCATGGAAGTGAGGGAAGATACTGAAAGTTCCAGGTTTAGTTGAGGGGAGCCTAGTTTGCCTTGCCAGTTCAGGCCAGGCAGGGAAAGTTCCTGAGTGGAGCTGACCTAATCTGAGGCAATAGGGAGTGATGACCCAGGGGAAAGCAGAAAGGCATGCCCAGCCCACAGGCACACCAATCCAAACACTGCACCCAACACACACAGCAAAACTGCAGGCCCAATTTGGCCTAAGGGCCATACTTGGTAGCCTTTGGGAAGGCTTCTTAAGAGGAGGTGGCAGTCAGAGATGTTTGGATGAAGAGAGAAAACTTGTGTGTTATGAGGAGTCCACATTCCAGGGTCGAGTTGGGACAGATTGCTCAAAGGATGGGAACTTTGAGTTAGGGATACCAAAAGGCAAGGAAGAAAGAAGAGCTTGGAGAAATGAGGTTAGCTGGAGCTGCCAGGAAGGAGACAAAGTCCCAGTAAGAGAACAATGGAGAATCCACCCCAGGAGAAAGAGACAGAATTTGGACTGGACTCATAGCACTTTTAGCACAATATCACAAAATATTTGCTGAGGTGCTTGTCTTACCACCAGACTGAGCACAGGGCCCTCATCTGATTGTTCTGAGCATGTGCCCTGATGCCTGACAATGTCTGCAGACTGAATGAAAGGTTGGATGAATGGGTGACTGAATGAGAAGAGGTGTATTTAACATGGTAGACAGCTTAGGAAACCATCCAAAGGAAGAAAAAAGTTCTTTGTGCAGAGATGTTTATTACAGTATCATCTGTAATGGTGAAAACTTGGAAATACTTAAGTAAATGATGGTGCGTCCACTCAATGGAATATTATGTGGCCATTAAAATGACAATTATAAAGACACTGTAGCAACACAGCAAATGATTATGATATAATGCTAAGTGACACAAGAAGATGAAATTGCATCTATGCCGTGATTATAAGTATGTAAAAATGATGTATGTATACAGCCAAGCCCTGGAAAGGGGAGCATAAAAATGAAAACATGTGACTCATGGGGTGGCAGGATGATCAATGAATTATTTTTTCTTTTCTTTTGATTTGTGTTGATGTCATTTATGCCTTTACAAAGGAAAAAGTAAAGTTGATAGATGGCAAACTGAACCATGACCTTGAAAATTGAACAGAAAGGCCTGGTGCGAGAGATGGGAATTCCCACAAAATGATGTTGCCAAGGTGAAAGAAGGCTAAGGCTGGAGCTGAGGCTGCAGACATAGAAAGGAAGGGGTAAGTTAGGGATATGTATGCAGTTATTGTCTGCAAATATGTGACCTGGGCAGGTTGTACCTGTGCTGGAATCAAGAGAGTAGGGAATTTGAAATAAGAAGACCAAAGTTCTGCTGCTTACTGTGTGATCTTTTGGGCAAGTTTATGAACCTCTGAGCCTCAGTTTGGTAATCTGTAAAATGGAGCTAAAGATCGTTAATTCACAGGGTTGTTTTGAGGATTAAGTGGAAGAGAATGCATATGAAAGCCCTTTGTAAATGACAAAGTCTATACAGCTATAAACAGCTATTACCATTCTCATCATCATTATAGTTATTATGTCTCCCAACTTGGCTTGAAATTCCATCCATAAGAAATTTATTTCAATAACAAGCACATACTTCTGTAATAATCTGAAGGAGGAGCTATCAGTCATTCAAGAGTCAATAGAGCCTAGTTCGTGGTTGTCAACTCTGGCTGCTGTTAGAATCACATGGGGAGATTTTATTAATTGATGCCCAGGCCACACGCCTAAGCCATTAAGGCAGAATCTCTGGAGATGGAAGCCAAGCAGGGGTATTTTTTAAAGCTCGAAACCTGGGACTTCCCTGGCAGTCCAGTGGTTAAGGCTCTGCACTTCTAATGGAGGGGACGCAGGTTCAATCCCTTGATCAGGGAACTAAGATCCCGCATGCTGTGCGGTGTGGCCAAAAGAAAAACAAGGCTGTTAAACTGCATCTGGGATTAAGAGCTTTTGGCACGTGGGCCCTGAAGCCGGGCAGCCCTGACTTCAAATTTCAAGTTAAATTTTGTCTCCTCCTCTCAGAGACATAGAGAACAGAAATGTGGTTGCCAAGGGGGAGGGGGCTTGGGGGAGGGGGCTTGGGGGGGAGGCTGGAGTGAGAGTTTGGGTTTAGCAGATGCAAACTAGTATATATAGAATGGATAAATAACAAGGTCCTACTGTATAGCACAGGGAACTATATTCAATATCCTGTGATAAACCATAATGAAAAGAATATAAAAAGAATGTATATATATATATATATATATATATACATATATATATATATGTATATATATATATGTAACTGAATCTCTGCTGTACAGCAGAAATTACAACATTGTAAATCAGCTATACTTCAATTTTAAAAAGTCATCTCCTCCACTTACTAAGTGTGTGATCTTATTACATACTCTAAACCTCACTTCCCTAATTTTGAAATAGAAACAATGGTACCTACGTCATAGGGTAGTGGTGAGGATCAAAGGAGTTAATACATGTGAACAACTTTAGCACAATGCCTGGCCCATGGTAAGTGCTATGTGGTGTTCACTAGTTTTGTTGTTATTTGTAGGCTCTGCTCCAACCTCATCCTGAGGGACCTGTCTTGACCTTAGCAGAGGGAAGAGAAGGTACAGCATGGAGTCTGCTTTATCACCAGTTTTGCTCTGACTTTCTAACTCCAAGCCCCCAGTGGCTGGTCTCTTTGCTCAGATGTTCTAATACCTTGAGCTTGAATCCCTGACACACGACTTTTACAGCTGGCCCTCTTTAATGAAAATTGGCTTCCCGTGGAGATCTCAAATGCCCATTTCTCTCTTCAACCTCCAGGCCTACCATGTGCTGTGGACTAGTCTTGGTTGTTGCTTAAATAATAAGCCTGTCAATTAGTCCAGATACCACCTGTGCACTTTCACCTAAGCCTTGCCCAGTCGGGTCCCACCCAACCCAAATCTTGCTTCCGAAGCATTTCTGAAAAGAAAACTCACCAGATTTGTATACTCTTTGTCTTTCTGGAACAAAGGACAGGCATAGTCACCCCAGATTTCTTACCTAATGGGCAGGTGAGAAGGTAGTAGAAAGAGGCTGGGCATTTCTCTTGAGTGTGTACAATCTACAATGGTGACAGGCATCTGTAATAACTAAAACTGCCTGAATATTTTTTGTACTCTGTATAAATTTCCTATGGCTGCCGTAACAAATTACCACACACTTGGTGGCTTACAACAACACACATTTGGGGGACTTCCCTGGTAGTCCAGTGGTTAAGACTCCATGCTCCCAATGCAGGGGACCCAGGTTCAATCCCTGGTCAGGGATCTAGATCCCGCATGCTGCAACTAACACCCAGCACAGCCAAATAAATAAATATTTTTTTAAAAAACACACTTTTTACAGTTCTGTAGGTCAGAAGTCCAAAATCAGTCTCCCTGGGCTAAACTCAAGGTATCAGTAGGACCACGCTCCCTCTGGAGGCTCTAGTGGGAGAATCCAGTCCTTTCCTCTTCCAGCTTCTGGTGGCTGCCAGCATTCCTTGGATTGTAGCCACATCACTCCAATCTCTGCTTCCTTGGTCATATTGCCTTGTCAATGTTCTCTCTGACTCCCTCTTATAAGGACACATGTGATTGTGTTTAGGGCCCACTCAGACAATCCAGAATAAGCTCCCCACCTCAAGATCCTTATATTAACCACATCTGCAATATCCTTTTCTGCCATATAAGCTAGCATTCACAGGTTCAGGGGATTCCAACGTGGATAACGTTTGGGAGGTCATTTTCAGCCTACCACACACTCCAACGTGTTTTCTCCTTTAATTCCCCTCAAGCCCTCTGCCTGGTTCCCTCCTGCCTGAGAAACGAAGCCATTCAAGCTTCACGGATTTTGTTTGTGTCTTTTCTGTGTGTGTTTATGGTCTGCTTGCTGTCTGTTATTCATTTGAATGGCGATTGCAGGAGCCTGAGCACCTAGTGGCATGGGAATTTTAGTATTCTTATGAGAGATTCCCTTCCTTTGGCTGTATGGATCTGGGCCTCGCTGGAGCAGGCCCTAAAGGGGCTTAATATTTTGTTCCTCTGGAGAGATTGGATAATTGCTAGCCTGGAGCTTCCTTCCCCTGCCTGAATCCCATACCCTACCTTTCTGATTCAGTTCCTTCCTGTTAGTACCTACTCCTTACACATAGCCCAGTAGCCCACTCTGTGTCATGGCTTCTGTGTTGGAGATATTGTACCAATAATAGCAGGGGAGAGAGAAAAGTCTGATTCCAATGCAGAATTCTGAGTGTGATACTAGGAATCCTAAGGTGTTAAGACCCCACTGAGAAGGGCCCCTGACACAGATGGGAGTTGTGTGCAGGTGGTCAGGAATCCCTGAACTCCCTTTAATAGAATGGCTATCTCAGTTGCCCTAAATCTCCCTGCCCCAAGATGCTCTAGGGCGTAGTACAGGTACGGCAGTTTGTGCACTTGGAGTCCTGGCTTTCTCATTAGATTGCTACATGGCTTTGCCAGGTTACTCTAATCTTCTGAGCCTCAGTTTCTTCTTGTACTAAAATTGAGAAGGAAGTTACATTAATAATAGAACTCATTTTAGTAATAGTTATATTAATAACTCATATCATAATGGTAATAACTCATATCATCATAACTCATATCATAATAGCTATATTAACGGGTTGTTGTGAGGATTTGGAGAACAGGATATGTGAAGGGCTTTATAAAATATAAAGCACCATAACCTGTTCTAGTGGTTATTCTTAGCTCACCAATCACTCAGTCTTTTCCTTCCTTGCCTGCTCTCCAGCTTCCTGCAGGCTATTTCATGCTAATCTTCTGTTTTAGCTAATTCAGTCCTGCTTCCTTCATTGTTTCCTGACCCATTCCTTGCTCTACACACACAAGGGAACCATTTGTTTCTCACCTGTTGTTCTACTTCCAATCAATCTCTTGCCAGTCATACATTAACAATAACAAACAAGCCCATTTATAGAGAAGCACTACTTCAAAGGGGGTTGTTTATCAGCCTTCCAAATTTCTGCCCAGTCTAGAGGAGATTTCTCTACTGGATTCCAGCCACTTATGTGGTCAACCAATATTTACTGAGCACCTACTATGGACCAGGTACTGTGTTAAGCACTAGGCTTACAAGTGAGAATAAGACAGTCCTAGTCTCTGGCCTCAAGGGAGCTCACAGGCTGGTGGAGGGGTCAGACAAGCAAACGAGTGATTCAAGTTTAGTGTGAAGGTGCCATTAGAAGAAAGCACAAAGTTTTGGAGGAGCAGATGAAGGGGCAGCAGACTCAGTGGGTAGGTGTCCTCAAGAGAGGCCTCCCAGTATGGGACTAGTGGATGCAAACTATTATATATAGAATGGATAAACAACAAGGTCCTATTGTATAGCACAGGGAACTATATTCAATATCCTGTGATAAACCATCATAGAAAAGAATATTTAAAAAGAATGTATATATATATATGTATAACTGAGTCACTTTGCTGTACACCAGAAACTAACACAACATTGTAAATCAACTACACTTCAATAAAAAAGGAGAGGCCTTCCAGAGGGGATTGATACTCCAGAAGGGGTGATATCTAAGCTAAGGCCTAAACGATAAGTAGAAGTTTGGTGAGGTGGAGAAGGAATTTTCCAAGCAGAGGGAATGGCATCCATTCTGGATGAATTGAAAGGACTTTAGTGTGGCAGGAGTGTGGAGTGTGAGGAGGGGGCTGGCAGATGGTGAGCATGGAGGAGGAGAAGGCAAGAGAGAGAGGCAGCAGCCTGATCACATTGGTCCATATTCAAAGCCATGTTTTGACTTTACTTCCAGGGAAATAGGAAGCCATTGAAGAGTTTTCAAGAGTGGCACATCATATCTACATTTACAAAATCCTTCTCACAGTTTTATAGGGAACAGATTGGAAGAAAGCAAGAATTGGATGCAAGGGGACCAGATGGGAGTCCCATGCAGGGATCCAGATGAGAGCATGTGGTGATCCAGATAGGGTGATGGCCATGGGGATGGAGCAAGTTAGAGCAAGTCCAGAGAGTTGGGGATGGTAGGATCATCGGGATTTGCTTTGAGATTGATCAGATGTGGGCACCAAAGAGGAGGAAGGAGTCAGAGTTCCCAGATTTCTAGTCACCTGCATGGACAGCAATGCCATGTGCTGGGATAGGGTACAGGTGCAGGGTGGAAGAAAATAGTTCATTGAGTTTGGGACATGTTGATTTTAAAGTACATCCAAACAGATTTGTGGATATGCAGAACAGAGGATCAGGCAAGAGAGAGGTGTGGTGTCAACTGACCAGGGCTGCTCCCTGGAGCCATGCGAGTGAATAGGATGGCCCACGGAGAGAGCCTAGAAGGAATTGAGGAGAGGAGCTGAGGACAAACCCCCTAGGAACCCCAGTCTTTAAGGAATAAGGCGAGGAATGGGAGCCCAGACTCTACCTCGTGGTAAATACATAATAACCATTGCCGAAGGAATCAAAGTAGACTGAGAAGAATTGGCTAGAGATAACTAACCTTCTTTGGGATGGAGAAAAAGAGACACAAGGCTTCAGAAAGGAGGTGAAGCTTGAGTTAAATCATGAAGGATAACTAGGAATTCACCAGAAAGACAGGGGAGGAAAATTTCATTTCAAGAAGAGTAAAGAGCATGTTCAAAAGTTCAAAAACAGAAAAAGTCATGGCCTTTGCACATGGAGTCCTCCATATTCCACTTAGGTCTTTTTCCCTTATGATCCAGCTGTGTATCCTTAATAAATTCCTATAATAAATCTTAGCCATGAGTATGAAAAAGCAAAAGTGATGATATGCTCAGGGAAGATTTTCTGACTTACTATATAAGTGTCTTACTTTCCTTTTAGATCTGTATTCATGGCTCACTTCATAACCGAGGGAGCCTAGATTCAGGTGCTAAATACATTTCATGCTGCACTCCAACTGAATGGTAGGGACTACTTAGAGTGATGTGTTAAGAAGGAGTCAGAGGGTGAAAATGGACTCAGTGGTGGAATCTATGATTATCAATGTCTGCCATGGATGACGGAAAGAGTAGTTATAGTACATGTGCCTTATGTCTATCATGCTGGCCTAGGTTTTTCCTCCCTTCTGTTTTAATTCTCCCTCACCGTCTGAACCCTTGGGGGGTGAGGATAGGATCTCATGAATCATGAATTGGCAACTAATTGTGAATTAGCAACTCTCCACTCCTAAAGGACATGGTCTTCATGAGAGAACGAATATTTGCTGAGAACTTATTCACTGATTGGTCACCGACTGAGTATGTACTGTATGCCAGGAACTAAAACTAGCCCCTAGGAATTCCATATAGACTACGTGATTGTTCACTCAGCCACAGACTTCACTGTGTTGAATCAATGAGTAAATCCCAGATTTGGGGCTCCATGCTGAAAGAAAGCATGGCTCTTTCATTCTCAGAGCACAGGCAATGTCCAGATTTAACTCTAAGGCACTAGCATGCAGTAAGGGTCTGTTTATTGTGATCTCGTTCTATTTTTTTACCTTCACTTATGCTGTGTTTACTGGCCCACTGAACACAGAAGAAAGAGCTGCTAGCTCTTACAAAAACTTGAAAATCATACAAGCATATTCAGCACAATCTAGCATACTCTTTCTCACACAGCAACTGCTCAAAGCTTGTTTTGTGTCTGCCTCTTACTTACACTGCACCCCTCCTCTTTCTATTGTGCAAAAAAAAAAAAAAGGAAAGAAAACCCACAAACCTCTGTATTGGTTCTAATGCTCATTGCAGGACTGTTCTGGGTATTGTGTGGTGGAGGGGAGTGAGTGATAAAGAGAGCTCACCTGAAACCTTAGAGAAGGCTCTAGGGCCAGTTCTGGAGACTCAAGGATGCAATCATTCCTCTCCAGCTAACTGGCTAAGAAACAGGTAATCGCTGCAGGCCAAACACCAGAATTGAAAGTGTGAACCCTTTCAAGGCCTGGGAAATTTGAAGCAGCAGAGTGAAGGTTTTAGCAGCTGATAGTTGGAAATGGGGAGTCAGAGGTGAGAGAGTTTGGAGGCTGAGATATCTAGAGGGCCTCATGACTAAGCAACAGGCAGGGTGTGAGGTGGGGGGAATGGAAAACCAGGTGAAGCTGCTGGCCCAGTCACATCAGCTCATCAGTGCATCTCAGTTCCCTGGATGTAGTCATTATTGATTGGAGTGTGTTGTACATGAGAAAGGTGTGAGAGCAGGGGAAAAGTTATTAGAACTACTGGCTTAAACAGTAAATCTATCTAAAGAGAGAGCATTTGGGGTCTCTGTGAAAATTTTTTTCATTTTTTTAAATTGAATTATAGTTGATTTACAATGTGTTAGTTTCAGGTGTACAGCAAAGTGATTCATACATATATATATATATATATATATATATATATATATATTCTTTTTCAGGTTCCTTTCCATTATACTTTATTACAAGATATTGAATATAGTTCTCTGTGCTATACAGTAGGTCCTTATCTAATAGGTTTATCTATTTTATATATAGTAGTGTGTATCTGTTAATCCCAAGCTCCTAACTTATCCCTCCCATTTCCTCTTTCATAACCATAAGTTTGTTTTCAAAGTCTGTGAGTCTGTCTCTGTTTTGTAAAGAAGTTCATTTGTATCATTTTTTTAGATTCCACATATAAGTGATATCACATGATATTTGCTTTGTCTGACTTACTTTACTTAGTATGATAATTTCCAGATCCATCCATGTTGCTGCAAATGGCATAATTTCATTTCTGTAAAGAAAACTTTTCACTGCTTTTACTGGGATTGCGAAATTCAAAACCTGTGGTGTAGAAACCTGACTCTGCTATTACTATTTTGTATAATTATTTTCTGTTTTCTCCTAGGATTTAGTAAAATCCCTTTAGAGAATGGAAGCTACACTAAGAAAAACCAGAAAATGGGACTTTTTTCCATTGTGGGCCTGATTTTTAAAGGCAGAGTGGAAACCCCCTAGAGGGTTGGGCATCATGCATTCATTTATTCGTTCATTCATCAAATAGTTAAGTACTTTCGTGTGCTAGGCACTGTGCTAGGTGTGAGGACTCAAAGAGGACTAAGACACATCAAGGAACTTAGATTCTAGTAGATGAGACATTCCTATAGACAAGTAAGTGCACTGCATGATTTTAAATGGTGCAGAGATATAAATATGATCATGGTAGAGAATGGTGTAATAGTTATGGGAAGTAAGGCTAGTTGCTGTAACATATGAACTCCCAAATATAAGGGACTTAACACACAAAAATGTATTTCTTGCTCATGTTCAAGTTTACTGTGGTTCAGCTTGTGAAGGGAGGCTCTACTCCACAAAGTCATTTAGAGATCCAGGTCTGTTCCATCCTCCACTAAAGACCACTAAGCACCACCTAGCTGGCATATATATAGAGAGAGCCAGAGTGGAGAAAATATACCTTCTCATAACCATTTTGTGGCAGATGTGACACAGCATGTGGTCATATGGCCCCATCTAGATGCAGGAGGGCTGAGAGATCAGTCCAGTGTTATGCTGAGGAGGAGATTTGAAAACAGGGTTTGGTGAACATGTAGCTGGACAGCCCCAGATGGAATGGTCAAATCAATCTGAAAGGGGCTGGAGAGCCCTCATAGAGGACATGACCCCTGAGTGGAATATCTAAAGAGAAGTAGATGTTGAGTATTAAAGTGAAATAATGCCGCAGGAAAAATGAAACCCCAGAGGATGAAGTTGGGGTTGCTGTTACAACCATATCTTCCCATCATTTAACTTTCTCCCACTCCCTACCCACCTTCTTTTCTACTCATCCTTGAAGTCTCAGTTTAAATATTACTTCCTCCAGGAAAGTCTTACCTGATCAATAGACTGGAAGAAGTTCTCCTGCGATGTGCTCCCAAAGTATCCACTGTTTTTGTTGTAAGTATTCAAATGTCTATTTTTTTATTATACTATAAGCACCATAAGGTCAGGAACCATATCTGGTTTTACTCATCATTGTATCTCTAGTGATCAGCACTGTGCCTGTCAACATAGCAAGCCTTTGATAAGTATTTGTTGAATGAATGAATCTACCTTCCCAAAGCATCCTCTTACAGCACTTTTGTCAGTCATTCATGCAGCTCTAGAGGTTCCTTTGGACACTGGAGTTAGTGATGAATAAAACACTGTCCTTTTGGTTTGATCATAGTTACGTGTATTCCCATTCCACTGAGAGAAGCGTAGGGTGGCCAACCCATCCTGGTTTGCCCAGGGCTTTCCTGGTTTTAGTGCTGAGAATATCATATCCTGGGAACACCCACCAAGGGCTGTGCAATCTGGGGCTGTTGGTCACTCTAGAGTAGAGTCTGTTTCTTATCTCTATCCCAGATATCCAGCATTACACCCAGCACATGATAATCTCTCAATGAACATTTGGTGGGTGGGTTGGTGGATGGATGTGACTGTGGACTTGGATGAGTGAGTGGATGGCTGGGTGGATGAATGGATACGTTTGCCTTGGGAACTTTTCAGAAGTTGGAGGAAAAGAAAAGTGACACCTGGAGATCTCAAAACACTCAGGAAAGTTCTATTGCAGAGGGCTGGGAAGAGGGGGAATGTCTTCCGGGAGTTGAAGGTAGTAACACTCTCCTTTGGCCACTTGTCTGAATGAGACATATCTTCAGTTTTCTATAGACCCAGAGGTAAAGAGTGATTGGCCACTGAAAGAAAGTCCCAGCTAGGATGACAGGTGTCAGGGTGACCTGACACAAAAAACTCCTCATTCTTCTTGTCCAGTTTCTGGGATTAATATCCCCCGGCTACATTCTCAGGGGAGATCAAGGTATAAATTAATATTTCAAGACCTTAGTTTGAGAAAAAAAATGCAACAAGGCTATTGCATGGAGGAGAGATGCGGAGGGGTGAGAAAATAGCCAGAACCTTATAATAATTGTGGCTAATTATATTTTTAATGACAATGGATAAAATGTAGCTAATAAAACTACATTTACTTTTTTCCAGCTTAGATGCCTGGTGGAGAGGGGTCAAATTTTTCAAATAATTATTTTAAGGACATTATAGTAGCTGTGTATTCTTAGGAATCCATTCTTACTGTCTTCTAGAACATTCCTCAGTCCCAGCTCCACCCTTATTCCTCAAAAATGAGTCACTTTGGGGAAGTCTTTTTGGATTCCTCCAAGCACTTGGAGTATTTTGTTCATACCCTTTATGGCAGGTCTCCTTGAACAGAACTGTGAGTTATAAATGCCTGTTCTTCCCATTAGGTAGCCACTGCCCTGAGTACAGCTACAGATTCAAGTATCTACCCTGCTACTTATTAGCTGTGTGACTTCCAGCCAGTGACTTTTTTTTTTTAACGACAGAAGTTTCTTTTCTCACAGTTCTGGAGGCTATTAGTCCAAAATCAAGGTGTCCACAAGCTTAGTTTCTTCTGGGGCCTCTCTCCTTGGCTTGTAGATGACCTATGTCACACTGTGTCCTTCCTCTGTGCACAAGTGCCCCCTTTTGTGAGTTTAGATTTCTCCTTGTGTGTCTAAATTTCCTCTTCCTATAAGAACAAGTGAGATTAGTTTAGGGCCCACCCTACTGGCCTTATCTTAACTTCATCATCCTTCTGCAAGCCCTATCTCCAAGTACAGTCACATTCTGAGGTACTGGGGGATAGGGCTTCAACATACGACCATGTCAGCCCATAATACTTGACAAAGTAAATACAATTACAAGCCAATCTCACTTATAAACATAGATACAAATATTGGCAAACTCAATCCAACAATCAATAAAATTATAAAAACTTAAGACTAAGTTTGGTTTTTCCCCAGAATATATGGCACTTTTAATATTTAAAAAGTCATTCAATTCAATTTGCCAGATTAACAGTTGAAAGGAGAAAATGCAATCATCTCACTAGATACAGAAAATATTTTTTCACCCTCCATTCAAGATATGTCCAGCTCTAGTTACTTAACTTCTCTGAGCTTTAGTGTTTCCTTTTATAAAAGGATAACTTTATTATCTCATAGTGTTGTTGTGAGGATTAAATGAGATAACATAAAAAAATCTAGCACACTGCCTGGTGCAAGTGGGCATTTGACAAATGTTAGTTGTCTCCCTCTTCCCCTTCTTTGAGGAAGGAACTGTGTATTATATATGTGTTTTTGGATCTCTGGCACAGAGCTTGGCACACAGAGGGCCTCAAATGGTTGCCAAGCTGAACTATCAAAGAAACATGGTCATGTTGGAGGATGACATTAGGCAAAGTCTCAGTGACTTGGTATAAAATGTTGGAAAAAGGAAGAGGAGGCTGGCACAAAACCATTTGCAGAATTAAACACAAGCCATGTCCAATTCATATATTTCTGTCTTTATTGATTCAGTATTAATTACATTTTCTTTCAACTTGCTATCCTGCCTATTTTTTAAATTTATTTCATTGAAATATAGTTGATTAACAATGTTGTGTTAATTTCTGCTGTACAGCAAAGTGAGTTAGTTATACATATATATACACACTTTTTCATATTCTTTTCCATTATAGTTTATCACAGACTATTGAATATAGTTCCCCATGTTATACAACAGGAACTTGTTGTTTATTCATCCTATATACAATAGTTTGCATCTGCTAATACCAAATTCTCAATCTATCCCTCCCTAACTACATTTTTTATTCAATTATTTGTTCCCATTGTACCACTGGCATACTTGTACCTTAAAATTTTCAAGTTATAATAACACCATACACAAAAATAAACTCAAAATGGATTAAAGACCTAAATGTAAGGCCAGACACTATAAAATTCTTAGAGGAAAACATAGGCAGAACATTCTATGATATAAATCACAGAAAAATCCTTTTTGACCCACCTCCTAGAGAAATGGAAATAAAAACAAAAATAAACAAATGGGACCTAATGAAACTTAAAAGCTTTTGCACAGCAAAGGAAACCATAAACAAGATGAAAAGACAACACTCAGAATGGGAGAAAATATTTGCAAATGAAGCAACTGACAAAGGATTAATCTCCAAAATTTACAAGCAGCTCATGCAGCTCAATATCAAAAAAAAAAAAAAAAAAAAAAAACACCAACCCAATCCAAAAATGGTCAGAGGACCTAAACAGACATTTCTCCAAAGGAGATATGGAGTATGGAGATTGCCAACAAACACATAAAAGGATGCTCAACATCACTAATCACTAGAGAAATGCAAATCAATACTACAATGGGATATCATCTCACACCGATCAGAATGGCCATCATCAAAAAATCTACAAACAATAAATGCTGGAGAGGGTGTGCAGAAAAGGGAAGCCTCTTGCACTGCTGGTGGGAATGTAAATTGATACAGCCACTATGGAGAACAGTATGGAGGTTCCTTAAAAAACTACAAATAGAACTACCATACGACCCAGCAATCCCACTACTGGGCACATACCATGAGAAAACCATAATTCAAAAAGAGTCATGTACCACAACGTCCATTGCAGGTCTATTTACAATAGCCAGGACATGGAAGCAACCTAAGTGTCCATCAACAGATGAATGGATAAAGAAGATGTGGCACATATACACAATGGAATATTTCTCAGCCATAAAAAGAAACGAAACTGAGTTATTTGTAATGAGGTGGATGAGCCTAGAGTCTGTCATACAGAGTGAAGTAAGTCAGAAAGAGAAAAACAAATATCATATGCTAACACACATATATGGAATCTAAAAAAAAAAAAAGGTTCTGAAGAACCTAGTGGCAGGACAGGAAAAAAGACGCAGACTTAGGGAATGGTCTTGAGAACACGGGGAGAGGGAAGGGTAAGCTGGGACGAAGTGAGAGAGTGGCATGGACTTATATATACTACCAAATGTAAAATCCATAGCTAGTAGGAAGCAGCTGCATAGCACAGGGAGATCAGCTCGGTGCTTTGTGACCACCTAGAGGGGTGGGAGGGAGGGAGATGCAAGAGGGAGGAGATATGGGGATATATGTGTATATATATAGCTGATTCACTTTGTTATAAAGCAGAAATTAACACACCATTGTAAAGCAATTATAATCCAATAAAGATGTTTAAAAATAAATTAAAAACTAAAATTATGTATTTATACTTTGTCTCCCCAGCTGAATTTTAATTTACTTGAGTACAGAGAATGTACTTTATTCATCTTTGTATCACCTATACATAGAATAATTCTTGCTGTATAAATACCCATTTGACATTTGCTTGGGTTTTTCTTAAACTGTGGAGCTGTTTTCACTAATTTTGACATAGCTATGTTTGGTGAGAAACTTCTCCCTAATATGAATCTTGTCTCTTCAACTGAATTGAAATTTCTTTCAAGGGAGTAAGCCATATTTCTCCTCTGGGCCCTAGCATAGAATTGGAACCATAGTGGGTGCTAATTGCATATTTAATTGACCAATACATATTCTCCTACAATAGAGAAATATCATTCCACATCATAAAAAACTTTTCTGATGAAGTAAAAATATACAAGTTTCTGGTATGGTCCATTCATGTCATACCATGTCAGATAAAATTTGAATCTAGTACAACCAAGGAACAAATACAGTTTATTTTCTTCTGAAAAAAGAATAATGTTACTGTTTTTATACAAATAAAAAAGCAAAAGATCACTCCAAGTTCCACCATCCAAAAATAATCAGTGTTAATATTTAGTGAACATCATTTCAGACATCTCTCTATGTACGTATGCAGAAAAGAGATGGATGGATGACTAGATAAAAAAGATTTTATGAAAATAGGATCATAGTGTGCAGGGCAGTTTTATTAAAAAGTATTCAATCTAATTTTACTTGAATTTAACAGAAAACTAAAATGAAACCAAAGGAATTGCTAACCTTTGGATAAATATTATTTCACCTCAAGAGATATTGATTCCACACTATGGAAGATAAGATTATCACCGTTATACTTTCTCTCATCTCCTCTCCACCAACCTCCAGATTTTTATTAGTTATAACATTACTCTGTCAGTGTTGTTAACTGTTATATGCTGCTTTGCCACCAGCATCACCCCAGTTATTTAGGGAATATATATGTAGTATAAATATATATTTTTGGCTGCACCCAGTTATTTAGGGAATGTATATATAGTATAATTTTTTTTTTTTTTGGCCACGCCGCACGGCTTGTAGGATCTTAGTTCCCCACCAGCGATTTAACCCGGGCCCATGGCAGTGAAAGTGCAGTCCTAACCACTGGACTGCCAAGGAATTCCCCTACCTGTATTCTTTTATCATGGCTTATCTATTCCCAGATTTTTTAACTTGATTTTTCTCTTGCTTGGCTGGCTTGCATAGAGGGTTCTATGAATGCTGTACTCACTGAGTTCTGCCTGTTGCCTTTTTATTTGAAAAAGTAGTTGGCTGGGGATGATGTCTTTGAGTCTCACTTAAATTTTGTCATAACACTTTATAGAGCTGCTTCATTCATTGTCTTTTTGTATTGAATATTGCTGTCAAGTCTGAGCCAGGCTGATTTTTCCTTCATATAAATATGCTACTTTTTTCTGTCTGTACACCTGAAGAATAGTTTTTTTTTTTTTTTAATCCTTGATGTTCAAAAGCTTACTTATGATAAGTCTCAATATCAGTCACACTTATAAATTTTTTCTGGAGCACAATATGTCTGTTCTGTCTACAGATTTGGTTCTTCTTTCATTTCAGGGAAAGTTTTCTCTATTATATTCCTAAGTACCTTTTCTGCACAATTTGTTGAATTCTCCATAGACTTTAGGAACCCCAACTAACCTAGTTAGATTGTCTTCATTTTCCATGACTATTATCCTGTCTATGATTTAATTAATACCTTTATCCTTTAGCTTTGATTCACTATGATTATCACAATCACTCCTTCCAAGTCTGTTATTCTATTTTCAGTCATGGCTATTTTGAGACACACTGTTTCCAATTAATTTATTAGTTCTTAAATAGTTATTATTTTGGTTCTTACTATGTTTCTTTAATTCTGCCATATCCTCTTTTTATTGTTTATTGTCTTGTCTTTGAGTTCTTATTTATTGAATTCATGTTTTGGGGTGTTCTAATATGTGAACTACTCAGAATTTTCTTGTTTTCCTTGGGTTGTGTTTTCTTTCATATATTTTTATTTTAATTAAACTTTTTATTAAGATCATTGTAGCTTCACACGCAATTGTAAGAAATAATACAGGGAGAGGGGAGGAGCTTCAAGATGGTGGAAGATTAAGACGTGGTGATCACCTTCTTCCCCACAAATACATCAGAAATACATCTACATGTGGAACAGCTCCTACAGAACGTCTACTGAACGCTGGAAGAAGACCTCAGACCTCCCAGAAGGCAAGAAACTCCTCACGTACCTGAGTAGGGCAACAGAAAAAAGAAACAGAGACAAAAGAATAGGGACGGGACCACACCAGTGGGAGGGAGCTGTGAAGGAGGAAAGGTTTCCACACACTAGAAGCCCCTTCACAGGTGGAGACTGTGGGTGGCAGAGGCAGGGAGCTTGGGAGCCACAGAGGAGAGCAAGCCAACAGGGGTGCAGAGGGCAAAGCGGAGAGATTCCCTTACAGGGGATTGGTGCAGACCAGCACTCACCAGCCAGAGAGGCTTCTCTGCTCACCCACTGGGGTGGGCGGGGGCTGGAAGCTGAGGCTCAGGCTTCGGAGCTTAGATCCCAGGGAGAGGACTGGGGTTGGCAGTGTGAACACGGCCTGAAGGGGTTAGTGCGCCACAGCTAGCCGGGAGGGACTCCGGGAAAAAGTCAGGAGCTGTTGAAGAGACAAGAGACTTTTTCTTCCCTCTTTGTTTCCTGGTGCGAGAGGAGAGGGGATTAAGAGCACCGCCTAAACAAACTCCAGAGATGGGCGCCAGCCACAGCTATCAGCACAGACCCCAGAGAAGGGCATGAGACACTACAGCTGCTGCTGCCACCACCAGGAAGCCTGTGTGCAAGCACAGGTCACTGTCCACACCACCCCTCCCAGGAGCCTGTGCAGCCCGCCACTGCCAGGGTCCCGTGATCCAGGGACAACTTCACCAGGAGAAAGCACGGCGTGCCTCAGGCTGGTGCAAAGTCATGCTGGCCTTTGCCACCGCAGGCTCGCCCCGCATCTGTACCCCTCCCTCCCTCTGGCCTGAGTGAGCCAGAGACCCCGAATCAGCTGCTCCTTTAACCCTGTCCTGTCTGAGGGAAGAGCAGATGCCCTTAGGCGACCTACACGCAGAGGTGGGGGCCAAATCCAAAGCTGAACCCCAGGAGCTGTAGGAACAAAGAAGAGAAAGGGAAATCTCTCCCAGCAGCCTCAGGAGAAGCAGATTAAATCTCCACAATCAACTTGATGTACCCTGCATCTGTGGAATACCTGAAGAGACAATGAAGCATCCCAAAATTGAGGAGGTGGATTTTGGAGGCAACGATATATATACTTTTTTCCCTTTATCTCTTTTTGTGAGTGTGTACATGTATGCTTCTGTGTGTGATTTTCTCTGTATAGCTTTGCTTTTACCATTTGTCCTAGGGTTCTTTCTGTCCGTTTTTTGTTTTTGTTTTTGTTTTTTTTAGTATAGTTTTTAGGTCTTGTTATCATTGGTGGATTTGTTTTTTGTTGTTTTGTTTTGTTTTTTGTTTTTTGTTTTTTGTGGTACGCGGGCCTCTCACTGTTGCGGCCTCTCCCGTTGCGGAGCACAGGCTCCGGACGCGCAGGCTCAGCGGCCATGGCTCACAGGCCCAGCCGCTCCGTGGCATGTGGGATCTTCCCGGACCAGGGCACGAACCCACGTCCCCTGCATTGGCAGGCGGGCTCTCAACTACTGCGCCACCAGGGAAGCCCTGGTGGATTTGTTTTTTGGTTTTGGTGCTCTCTTCTTTCTTTCTTTTTTAAAATTACTTTAAAAATGTTTTTGAATAATTATTTTTTATTTTAATAACTTTATTTTATTTTATCTTTTTCTTTCTTCCTTCCTTCCTCCCTCCCTCCCTTCTTTCCTTCCTCTTTCTTTCTTTCTTTCTTTCTTTTTTTCTTTCTTTCTTTCTTTCTTTCTTTCTTTCTTTCTTTCTTTCTTTCTTTCTTTCTTTCTTTCTTTCTTTCTTTCTTTCTTTCTTTTCTTTCTTTTCTCCTTGTATTCTGAGCCATGTGGATGACAGGCACTTGGTGCTCCAGCCAGGTGTCAGGGCTGTGCCTCTGAGGTGGGAGAGCCAACTTCAGGACACTGGTCCACAAGAGACCTCCCAGCTCCACGTAATATCAAATGGAGAAAACCTCCCAGAGATCTCCATCTCAATGCCAAGACCTAGCTCCACTCAATGACCAACAAGCTACAGTGCCAGACACCCTATGCCAAACAACTAGCAAGACAGGAACACAACCCCATACATTAGCAGAGAGGCGGCCTAAAATCATAATAAGGCCACAGACACCCCAAAACACACCACCAGACGTGGACCTGCCCACCAGAAAGACAAGATCCAGCCTCATCCACCAGAACACAGGCACTAGTCCCCTCCACCAGGAAGCCTACACAACCCACTGAACCAACCTTAGCCACTGGGGACAGACACCAAAAACAACGGGAACTACAAACTTGCTGCCTGTGAAAAGGAGACCCCAAACACAGTAAGTTAAGCAAAATGAGAAGACAGAGAAACACACAGCAGATGAAGGAGCAAGGTAAAAACCCACCAGACCTAACAAATGAAGAGGAAATAGGCAGTCTACCCGAAAAAGAATTCAGAATAGTGAGAGTAAAGATGATCCAAAATCTTGGAAATAGAATGGAGAAAATACAAGAAATGTTTAACAAGGACCTAGAAGAACTAAATAGCAAACAAACAGTGATTAACAACACAATAAATGAAATTAAAAATTCTCTAGAAGGGATCAAAGCAGAATAACTGAGCAGAAGAATGGATAAGAGACCTGGAAGATAAAATAGTGGAAATAACTACTGCAGAGCAGAATAAAGAAAAAACAATGAAAAGAATTGAGGACAGTATCAGAGACCTCTGGGACAACATTAAACACACCAACATTCGAATTATAGGGGTCCCAGAAGAAGAAGAGAAAAAGAAAGGGACTGAAAATATCTGAAGAGATTATAGTGGAAAATTTCCCTAAAATGGGTAAGGAAATAATTAATCAAGTCCAGGAAGCACAGAGAGTCCCATACAGGATAAATCCAAGGAGAAACACACCAAGACACATATTAATCAAACTATCAAATTTAAATACAAAGAAAAAATATTAAAAGCAGCAAGGGAAAAACAACAAATATCACACAAGGTCATCTGCATAAGGTTAGCAGCTGATCTTTCAGCAGAAACTCTGCAAGCCAGAAGGGAGTGGCAGGACATATTTAAAGTGATGAAGGGGAAAAACGTACACATATATATGATGGAATATTACTCAGCCATAAAAAGAAATGAAATTGAGTTCTTTGTAGTGAGGTGGGTGGACCTAGATTCTGTCATACAGAGTGAAGTAAGTCAGAAAGAAAAACAAATACTGTATGCTAACGCATATATATGGAATCTAAGATTTAAAAAAATAATAAGGTCCAAAACAACCTAGGGGTAAGACGGGAATGGAGATGCAGACCTACTAGAGAATGGACTTGAGGACACAGGGCGGGGAAGGGTAAGCTGGGACAAAGTGAGAGAGTGGCATGGACATATATACACTATCAAATGTAAAATAGATAGCTAGTGGGAAGCAGCCACATAGCACAGGGAGATCAGCTCGGTGCTTTGTGACCACCTAGAGGGGTGGGATAGGGGGGGTGGAAGGGAGATGCAAGAGGGAAGTGATATGAGGATATGTGTATATGTATAACTGATTCACTTTGTTATAAAGCAGAAACTAACACACCATTGTAAAGCAATTATACTCCAATAGAGATGCTAAAAATATATAACTAAATAAGCTAATTTTTTTAAAAAAGAAATAATACAGGGAGACACTGTATACTCTTCATCTAATTTCTCCCAAAGGCAACATCTTGCAAATGATAGTACAAATCACAACCAGGATACTGACATTGTTACAATTCATCTATTTGATTCAGATTTCTCCAGTTTTACTTACGTTCATTTGTGTATGTGTGTATATTTACCTCTATGCAATTTATCATGTGTAGGTTTGTGTATCCACCATGGTAGTCAGGATAGAAAATAGTTCCAACACCACAAGGATCCCTTGTGTTGCCTTTTTAACCACACCTTCTCACCTCACTAAGGAAGGGGATTGGTTTTTTTCACTCAACATAGTTTCCCAAATATCTATCCAAGTTATTGTATCAACAGTCTGTTCCTTTTATTGCTAAGTAGTATTCCATGGTATGGATGTACCACAGTTTGTTTAAGCATTCACCTGTTGAAGTACATCTGGGTTTTTTCTAGTTTGGGGCTATTATGAGGAAAGCTGCTAGGGTACATTTGTGCACAGGTTTTTGTGTGAATATAAGTTTTCATTTCTCTGGGATAAATGCCCAAGACTGCAATTGCTGCTCCATATGGATTTAATCTCTTGTTTGCATACTATATTTCTTCCCTTTTCTCCTCTGGTTGTGGTGGTATGTTGGCATGGTAGCCATAACATTTATTTTCCCTTTGCTAATGCTTAACATGCCCAGGTCTGGCCAGAGCTTCTATTTGTTTTGATATAATTTGGTTGAATTCTCCACGACACCCTTCCCAGTGTATCTATGATCTTTTCATAGTCCTTTCCAGGGTCTTGTTTGAAAGCAGAATATTCTATTCAATCCATTATTCTGTAGCTAAAGCTCTGCCTCTCTTGCTGAGGGACCTGACTCTGATCTCTGTCTTCTGAGGTCTTATTAAATATCCATACATGGCTCATTTCTATCTGCCAGGGGTATATTCCACTTCCAAAGCTTTGGTTCAATAATCCTAAGAAATAAGGAAGTAAGGAACCTCTATAAAATGACAAGCTCTGACAGCACCCCCCTGCCTTGTCTGAGATCCTGCAATAATATGTTGGGACTCTCCTCCTGGAGGTATTCTCTGGACTCTTCCCCAAATGCTCTGTTCTTCAACCCCTCCCCCCATCCCCTGCCCATTCCAAACCCCTGTTGACTACTCTCCAAATTGGTGGGGTTTAGTGATAACTTACAGGATTTTGTTGACTTGCCTTCTTCCCTAAGTGCTGCTTCTGGGGGTGGCAACAGAGTTAGGAACCTTGTAACACTGCCCCAAGGTCTTCAATTTTCATCCTTGGATGTCACTTTTGGCAATTTATAGTTTGAAGTTTTACTCTTTGTTTGCTGCTATTCAAATTGTTAGTGTTTTTTTTAAATTATGATTTAGTTTTGTTCACTTTGTTAGGTATTTGGCAGCAGTGGTAGTGGATTAAGAGTCTGTAGGAAGTGAGAGAGTGGCATGGACATATATACACTACCAAACGTAGGGTGGATAGCTAGTGGGAAGCAGCCACATGGCACAGGGAGATCAGCTAGGTGGTTTGTGACCACCTAGAGGGATGAGATAGGGAGGGTGGGAGGGAGGGAGACGCAAGAGGGAAGAGATATGGGAACATATGTAAATGTATAACTGATTCACTTTGTTGTAAAGCAGAAACTAACACACCACTGTAAAGCAGTTATACTCCAATAAAGATGTTTTTTTTAAAAAAAAGAGTCTTTAGGTCAGCTTTATTCTATCAGCTTTCCCAGGAAATCTCAGATGGTATTTTTTTTTTTAAATCCTGTTTGTGCTGAAGGGTCTGAGGCTGGACTTTTAGGAA
Source organism: Kogia breviceps (assembly GCF_026419965.1). Taxonomy (NCBI): domain Eukaryota; kingdom Metazoa; phylum Chordata; class Mammalia; order Artiodactyla; family Physeteridae; genus Kogia; species Kogia breviceps. Next base: position 73,738,642 of record NC_081330.1, on the reverse strand, counting down.
AACAAGAAAATATGACAGAATTGGGAAGTCACTGCCTCCAGAACCAGGAAGGGAGGACATAAGTTGGCAGGGCACACCCAAACATGGAGCTGACCTGGGACCCCTAACTGAGTATGAACCTTCCTTTCCTTCATCGCCCTTACCCAACTCTTTCCTAGTTCTGTCAATTTGCCTCCAAATTCTTTCTCACGTGTGTCCCTTCCTCTCTATCTTATTGTCACTGGCTTTAGTCAAGCCCTCCTCTTTCTCCTGGATTTCTGCAATATTCTCCTAACACAACTTCATGCCTCTAGTTTCTTTCCCATGGAGGCCATCCTCCCCACACTGTCACTGAGTCAATTTCTCTAAAGCACCATTTTGTGTATACCCTCTCCATTCAAAGGCCATCAGAGAACTCCCAACTGAAAAAAATAAGAAAGAAGAGAAAAGAAAAAGAAAATTAAGTTCAAACTTATTAACATGATCTACAATAATAAGAGGAGCTAACACTTATATGGTACTTCCTAATGCTGAGAGCATTCTAATTGCTTTTTACATATTGAATGATTTCACCTTTAAACCTTTGAGGTAGTTGTTGTAATTATGCTCATTTTGCATATGAGGAAACTGAGGCAAGGAGGTCCCGTAATTTCCCTAAGGCCATAAAGTTAGTAAATGGGAGAAATGGGATTCAAATGCTGGTAAAGTGGCTCCAGAGTCCATGCTCTTAAACTACCTCATGACATTGCTTCCCTACAATGCCCTTCATCATCTGCCTTTGTAGCCTTATGACTGTCTCATTACCATCCATACACCAACATCCTGAGCAAGCAACTTGCTGTTCCCCAAGCACACCATATACTTTCACACCTCTGTCCCTTTTCACATGCTGTTCTCTCCATGGACCACTCTCACTACCTTCTACCAAACCTACTTGGTAAACCCCCTTCATCATTTTTTCTCCTGCTATTTTTTACTAAAGTGCAAATCTAATTTTGCAGTTGCTGCTTTGCACTTCAGTGAGGCCTCATTGCCACTAGGATACACCCAGCTTTCTCAGCACAGAAGATAAGGCCCTGCCTGGTCTAGCCCTTACCTACCCTGTAAGTATCATCTTTTCATTTTTCCCTTCATGCCTCACACTCCACCCATACCAAACTACTTGAAGTTTCCTGAACACACCATTCTGTTCCATGCCTCTATGTTTTTGTCCTGTGTTCTTCCTTCTGATTGGAATCCCTGTCCACCTGAAAGACTCCTACATATACTTCAAGACTCAGTGCAATCATCTTGTGTGTGGTGAAGCTTTCCCTGCCCTGCCCTGCCCTGCCATGTCTTGCCCTGCCCTCTCCTCCTTTAATCTCTTCCAGCAGAATTGGCTATTCTCTTCTCAGTGTCACCCATGCACGTTGTAATTGTAGCATTTATCACACCATTGCACAATTATTTTTTTACACAGCTGTCAGCTATCTCCTTTATAAACCTTCTTGAGGGGAATGGTAGGTTGTTTTATTTCTTTAAAGTTTACTCTAACTTGTACTTAGCACACAACAGACACTCCTAAAATATGTGTCAAATGAGTGAATTTTAATAGCACCAGCATCTAGCACAGTGCTAGGATACAGTAGGTGCTCAGTAAATATTTGTTTAGTTAACAAATAAATGCCTAAGCCCTTTTCTCACTGTTATGGCTCTCCTTCTAAGTACTTTCCTACTTCTTCAAACAGATCCTTTAATAGGAGCCCCCAGTGCCTCTGAGCCAGCTTGCGGGTCTATTTTCCAGAGCAGAGGGTTACCTTTAAGGAAATAGCATGACCTGTGGAAGCATGGCTAGAAGAGAGAGACTGTGTCAAGCTGGCAGGAGCAAACAGCAGTAGAATATTTGCCAGCACCTAACAGGCTTGGCGCAAAGGTAGCCCCAAAGATAATGGCTAAATCTTTCTAGGGCAATGATTCCCAAACTTCAGTGGACATAAGAATTATTGGAAAATAATTCTCCATGGGTTTCTGCATGTGTTGTGAGTAGAGGCACTGACTTTTAAAGGGTGATTGCACAGTGAAAAGTCTTGGAAGATAGAGACAGTATATCCCTCCAGAACAAAAGACAAGTTTATTTCTCCCCTGTATAATAAAGACAATCTCTTCTTCAAAGCTCAGGTATGTGTAATGCCCATTATAAAAGATTCAGCTTCCCTAAGCTTGGTGTTCTTCTGTAACACAACCCACTGCATGTGTTTGCATCACTTAGCGCACTTCGTGTCATCTGTAAGAATTAGGGCATGGGAAACTGACATGGATGTTAACACTTTGGCAACTGGTACTGTTCAGTAGTAATGATAATAACCATATAATCCAATAATAATAATAACAACAACAATAACAACTCTTAACTCTGACCCAGGAACTTCATGTCTTCTGCCAGAATCCATGAAACCATGACAGGCAAGTAGAGTAAAATGTTGTTAACATGCAAGTAGAGTAAAATCTCAAACCCTTCACAGTTCTTGACAATAATCAAGAACTGTGAATAGGCAGGCAGAGACTGCGGGTGGCAGAGGGGGGAAGCTTTGGAGCCACGGAGGAGAGCACAGCAACAGGCGTGCGGAGGGCAAAGCAGAGAGATTCTCGCGCAGAGGATTGGTGCCGACCAGCACTCACCAGTCTGAGAGGCTAGTCTGCTCACCCACCGGGTGGGCGGGGCTGGGAGCTGAGGCTCCGGCTTTGGTCAGATTGCAGGAAGAGGTCTGGGGTTGGCGGTGTGAACACAGCCTGAAGGGGTTAGTGCGCCACAGCTAGCAGGGAGGGAGTCCAGGAAAAAGTCTCGACCTGCCAAAGAGGCAAGAAACTTTTTCTTCCCTCTTTGTTTCCTGGTGCATGAGGAGAAGGGAATAACAGCACTGCTTAAAGGAGCACCAGAGTCAGGCATGAGCTATGGCTATCAGCACAGACCCCAGAGACGGGCATGAGACGCTAACGCTGCTGCTGCTGCCACCAATAAGCCTGTGTGCCAGCAAAAGTCACTATCCACACCTCCCCTCCTGGGAGCCTGTGCAGCCTGCCACTGCAAAGGTCATGTGATCCAGGGACAACTTCCCTGGGAGAACACACGGCATGCATCAGGCTGGTACAAAACCATGCTGGCCTCTGCTGCTGCAGGCTCACCCCACATCCATAGCCCACCCTCCCCCTGGCCAGAGTGAGCCACAGCCCCCAAATCAGCTGCTCCTTTAACCCCATCCTGTCTGAGCAACGAAAATACGCCCTCCGGTGATCTATATGCACAGGCGGGGCCAAACCCAAAACTGAACCCCGGGAACCATGCGAACAAAGAAGAGAAAGAGAAATTCCTCCCAGCAGCCTCAGGAGCAGCGGATTAAAGCTCCACAATCGACTTGATATACCCTGCATCTGTGGAATAACTGAATATACAACGAATCATCCCAGATTGAGGAGGTGGACTTTGGGAGCAAGCTATATTATTTTTTACCCTTTTCCTCTTTTTGTGAGTGTGTACGTATAAGCTTCTGTGTGAGATTTCGTCTGTATAGCTTTGCTTTCACCATTTGTCCTAAGGTTCTGTACGTCTGTTTTTATTTTATTCTTTAATTAAAATTTTTTTAAATAATTATATTTTATTTTAATAACTATGTTATCCTCTTTCTTTCTTTCTTTCTTTCTTTCTTTCTTTCTTTCTTTCTTTCTTTCTTTCTTTCTACTTTTGCTCCCTTTTATTCTGAGCTGTGTGGATGAAAGGCTCTTGGTGCTGCAGCCAGGAGTCAGTGCTGAGCCTCTGAGGTGGGAGGGCCAACTTCAGGACGCTGGTCCACAAGAGACCTCCCAGATCCATGTAATATCAAATGGAGAAAATCTCCCAGAGATCTCCATCTCAACACCAACACCCAGTTACACTCAACGACCAGCAAGCTACAATGCTGGACACCCTATGCCAAACAACTAGCAAGGCAGGAACACAACCCCACGCATTAGCAGAGAGACTGTCTAAAAACATAATAAGGACACAGACACCCCCAAAACACACCACCAGACATGGACCTGCCCACCAGAAAGACAAGATCCAGCCTCATCCACCAAACCACAGGCACTAGTCCCCTCCACCAGGAAGCCTACACAACCCACTGAACAAACTTTAGCCACTGGGGACAGACACCAAACACAACAGGAAATACGAACCTGCAGCCTGCAAAAAGGAGACCCCAAACACAGTAAGATAAGCAAAATGAGAAGACAGAAAAACACACAGCAGATGAAGGAGCAAGATAAAAACCCACAAGACATAACAAATGAAGAGGAAATAGGCAATCTACCTGAAAAAGAATTCAGAATAATGATAGTAAAGATGATCCAAAATGTTGGAAATAGAATACAGAAAATGGAAGAAACATTTAACAAGGACCTAGAAGAACTAAAGAGGACACAAGCAACGATGAACAACACAATAAATGAAATTAATAATACTCTAGATGGGAACAATAGCAGAATAACTGAGGCAGAAGGACGGATAAGTGACCTGGAAGATAAAATCGTGGAAATAACTACTGCAGAGCAGAATAAAGAAAAAAGAATGAAAAGAACTGACGACAGTCTCAGAGACCTCTGGGACAACATTAAATGCACCAACATTCGAATTATAGAGGTCCCAGAAGAAGAAGAGAAAAAGAAAGGGACTGAGAAAATATTTGAAGAGATTATAGTTGAAAACTTCCCTAATATGGGAAAGGAAATAATTAATCAAGTCCAGGAAGCACAGAGAGTCCCATACAGGATAAATCCAAGGAGAAACATGCCAAGACACATAATAATCAAACTATCAAAAACTACATACAAAGAAAACATATTAAAAGCAGCAAGGGAAAAACAACAAATAACACGCAAGGGAATCCCCATAAGGTGAACAGTTAATCTTTCAGCAGAAACTCTGCAAGCCAGAAGGGCAAGGCAGGACATATTTAAAGTGATGAAAGAGAAAAGCCTACAACCAAGATTACTCTACCCAGCAAAGATGTCATTCAGATTTAATGGAGAAAATAAAACCTTTACAGACAAGCAAAAGCTGAGAGAGTTCAGCACCACCAAACCAGCTTTACAAAAAATGTTAAAGGAACTTCTCTAGTGAAGAAACACAAGAGAAGTAAAAGATGTACAATAACAAATGCAAAACAATTTTAAAAATGGGAATAGAAACATGCATATCGATAATTACCTCAAATGTAAATGGTTTGAATACTCCCATCAAAAGGCACAGACTGGCTGAATAGATACAGAAACAAGACCCATATATATGCTGTCTAAAACAGACGCACTTCAGACCTAGAGACACATACAGACTGAAAGTGAGGGGATGGAAAAAGATATTCCATGCAAATGTAAATCAAAAGAAAGCTGGAGTAACATTTCTCATATCAGACAAAATAGACTTTAAAATAAAGACTATTACAAGAGGCAAAGAAGGACAATACATAAGGATCAAGTGGTAGATCCAAGAAGAAGATATAACAATTGTAAATATTTTTGCACCCAAAATAGGAGCACCTCAATACATAAGGCAAATACTAACAGCCATAAAAGGGGAAATCAACAGTAACACATTCATAGTAGGGGACTTTAACACCCCACTTTCACCAATGGACAGATTATCCAAAATGAAAATAAATAAGGAAACACAATCTTTAAATAATACATTACACAAGATGGACTTAATTGATACTTATAGGACATTCCATCCAAAAACAACAGAATACACATTGTTCTCAAGTGCTCATGGAACATTCTCCAGGATAGATCATATCTTGGGTCACAAGTCAAGCCTTGGTAAATTTAAGAAAATTGAAATTGCATCAAGTATCTTTTCCAACCACAGCTCTATGAGACTAGATATCAATTACAGGAAACGATCTGTAAAAAAATCCAAAAACATGGAGGGTAAACAATACACTATTTAATAACGAAGTGATCACTGAAGAAATCAAAGAGGAAATCAAAACATACCTAGAAACAAATGACAATGGAGACATTATGACCCAAAACCTATGGGATGCAGCAAAAGCAGTTCTAAGAGGAAAGTTTACAGCAATACAATCCTACCTTAAGAAACAGGAAACATCTCAAATAAACAACCTAACCTTGCACCTAAAGCAATTAGAGAAAGAAGAACATGAAAACCCCAAAGTTAGCAGAAGGAAAGAAATCATAAAGGTCAGATAAGAAATAAATGAAAAAGAAATGAAGGAAACAATAGCAAAGATCAATAAAACTAAAAGCTGGTTCTTTGAGAAAATAAACAAAATTGATAAACCATTAGCCAGACTCATCATGAAAAAAAAGGGAGAAGATGCAAATCAATAGAATTAGAAATGAAAAAGGAGAAGTAACAACTGATATTGTGGAAATACAAAAGATCATGAGAGATGACTACAAGCAACTCTATACCAAAAAAAATGTAAAACCTGGAAGAAATGGACAAATTCTTAGAAATGCACAACCTGCCAAGACGGAACCAGGAAGAAATAGAAAATATGAACAGACCAATCACAAGCACTGAAATTGAAACTGTGATTAAAAATCTTCCAACAAACCAAAGCCCAAGACCAGATGGCTTCACAGGCAATTTCTATCAAACATTTAGAGGAGAGCTAACACCTATCCTGCTCAAACTCTTCCAAAAGATAGCAGAGGGAGGAACGCTCCCAAACTCATTCTACGAGGACACCATCACCCTGATACCAAAACCAGACAAAAATGTCACAAAGAAAGAAAACTACAGGCCAATATCACTGATGAACATAGATGCAAAAATCCTGAACAAAATACTAGCAAACAGAATCCAACAGCACATTAAAAGGATCATACACCATGATCAATTGGGGTTTATTCCAGGAATGCAAGGATTCTTCAATATACGGAAATCAATCAATGTGATACACCATATGAACAAATTGAAGGAGAAAAACCATAGGACCATCTCAATAGATGCAGAGAAAGCTTTTGACAAAATTTATGATAAAAAACCTTCAGAAAGTAGGCATAGAGCAAACTTTCCTCAACATACTAAAGGCAATATATGACAAAGCCACAGCCAACATCATCCTCAATGGTGAAAAACTGAAACCATTTCCACTAAGATCAGGAACAAGACAAGGTTGCCCACTCTCACCACTCTTATTCAACATACTTTTGGAATTTTTAGCCACAGTAATCAGAGAAGAAAAAGAAATAAAAGGAATCCAAATCGGAAAAGAAGAAGTAAAGCTGTCACTGTTTGCAGATGACATGATACTATACATAGAGAATCCTAAAGATGCTACCAGAAAACTACTAGAGCTAATCAATGAATTTGGTAAAGTAGCAGGATGCAAAATTAATGCACAGAAATCTCTGGCATTCCTATACATTAATGATGAAAAATCTGAAAGTGAAATTAAGAAAACAGTCCCATTTACCATTGCAACAAAAAGAATAAAATATCTACGAGTAAACCTACCTGAGGAGACAAAAGACCTGTATGCAGAAAATTATAAGACACTGATGAAAGAAATTAAAGATGATACAAATAGATGGAGAGATATACCATGTTCTTGGATTGGAAGAATCAACATTGTGAAAATGACTCTACTACCCAAAGCAATCTACAGATTCAATGCAATCCCTATGAAATTATCACTGGCATTTTTCACAGAATTAGAACAAAAAATTTCACAATTTGTGTGGAAACACAAAAGACCCCAAATAACAAAAGCAAACTTGGGAAAGAAAAATGGAGCTGGAGGAATCAGGCTCCCTGAGTTCAGACTATACTACAAAGCTACAGTAATCAAGACAGTATGGTACTGGCACAAAATTAGAAATATAGATAAATGGAACAGGATAGAAAGCCTAGAGATAAACCCACACACATATGGTCAACTTATCTTTGATAAAGGAGGCAAGAATATATAGTGGAGAAAAGACAGCCTCTTCAATAAATGGTGCTGGAAAAACTGGACAGGTACATGTAAAGATATGAGATTAGAACACTCCTTAACACCATTTACAAAAATTACCTCAAAATGCATTAAATACCTAAATGTAAGGCCAGACACTATCAATCTCTTACAGGAAAACATAGGCAGAACACCCTATGACATGAATCACAGCAAGATCCTTTTTGGCCCACCTCCTAGAGAGATGGAAATAAAAATAAAAAATAAACAAATGGGACCTAATGAAAGTTAAAAACTTTTGCAGAGCAAAGGAAACCATAAATAAGACCAAAGGACAACCCTCAGAATGGGAGAAAATATTTGCAAATGAAGCAACTGACAAAGGATTAATCTCCAAATTTACAAGCAGCTCATGTAGCTCAATAACAAAAGAACAAACAACCCAATCCAAAAATGGGCAGAAGAACTTAATAGACATTTCTCCAAAGAAGATATACAGATTGCCAACAAACACGTGAAAGAATGCTCAACATCATTAATCATTAGAGAAATGCAAATCAAAACTACAATGAGATATCATCTCACACCAGCCAGATTGGCCATCATCAAAAACTCTAGAAACAATAAATGCTGGAGAGGGTGTGGAGAAAAGGGAACACTCTTGCACTGTTGGTGGGAATGTAAAATGATACAGCCACTATGGAGAACAGTATGGAGGTTCCTTAAAAAACTACAAATAGAACTACCATATGACCCAGCAATCCCACTACTGGGCATATACCCTGAGAAAACCATAATTCAAAAAGAGTCATGTACCAAAATGTTTATTGCAGCTCTATTTACGATAGCCAGGACATGGAAGCAACCTAAGTGTCCATCAACAGATGAATGGATAAGGAAGATGTGGCACATATATACAATGGAATATTACTCAGCCATAAAAAGAAATGAAACTGAGTTACTTGTAATGAGGTGGATAGACCTGGAATCTGTCATACAGAGTGAAGTAAGTCAGAAGGATAAAAACAAATACCGTATGCTAACACATATATATGGAATCTAAAAAAAAAAAAATGTCATGAGGAGATTAGTGGTAGGATGGGAATAAAACACAGACCTACTAGAGCATGGACTTGAGGATATGGGGAGGGGGAAGGGTAAGCTGTGACGATGTGAGAGAGTGGCAGGGACATATACACACTACCAAATGTAAATTAGATAGCTAGTGGGAAGCTGCAGCATAGCACAGGGAGTTCCCCTCTGTGCTTTGTGACCACCTAGAGGGGTGGGATAGGGAGGGTGGGAGGGAGGGTGACACAAGAGGGAAGAGTTATGGGAACATATGTATATGTATAACTGATTCACTTTGTTGTAAAGGAGAAACTAACACACTATTGTAAAACAGTTATACTCAAATAAAGATGTTAAAAAATAAAAAAATAAAAATAAATAAATAAATTTAAAAAACTACAATGAGATATCATCTCACACCGGTCAGAATGGCGATCATCAAAAAATCTACAAACAATAAATGCTGGAGAGGGTATGGAGGAAAGGGAACACTCTTGCACTGCTGGTGGGAATGTAAATTGATACAGCCAATATGGAGAACAGTATGGAGGTTCCTTAAAAAAACTACCAATAGAACTACCATATGACCCAGCAATCCCACTACTGGGCATATACCCTGAGAAAACCATAATTCAAAAAGAGTCATTTACCAAAATGTTCATTGCAGCTCTATTTACAATAGCCAGGTCATGGAAGCAACCTAAGTGTCCATCAACAGATGAATGGATAAAGAAGATGTGGTACATATATACAATGGAATATTACTCAGCCATAACAAAAATGAAATTGAGTTATTTGTAGTGAGGTGGATGGACCTGGATTCTGTCATACAGAGTGAAGTAAGTCAGAAGGAGAAAAACAAATACCATATGCTAAACATATATATGGAATCTAAGAAAAAAAATGTCATGAAGAGCCTAGGGGTAGGACGAGAATAAAACACAGACCTACTAGAGCATGGACTTGAGGATATGGGGAGGGGGAAGGGTAAGCTGTGACGAAGTGAGAGAGTGACATGGACATATATACACTACCAAATGTAGGGTGGATAGCTAGTGGGAAGCAGCCGCATGGCACAGGGAGATCAGCTAGGTGGTTTGTGACCACCTAGAGTGGTGAGATAGGAAGGGTGGGAGGGAGGGCGATGCAAAAGGAAAGAAATATGGGAACATGTGTATATGTATAACTGATTCACTTTGTTTTAAAGTAGAAACTAACACACCATTGTAATACAATTATACTCCAATAAAGATGTTAAAAAAATCTAGAGGGCTTCCCTGGTGGCGCAGTGGTTGAGAATCCGCCTGCCGATGCAGGGGATACGGGTTCGTGCCCCGGTCCGGGAAGATCCCACATGCCGCGGAGCGGCTGGGCCCGTGAGCCATGGCTGCTGAGCCTGCGCGTCCGGAGCCTGTGCTCCGCAACGGGAGAGGCCACAACAGTGAGAGGCCCGCATACCACAAAAAAAAAAAAAAAAAAAAAATCTAGAAACAATAAATGCTGGAGAGAGTGTGGAGGAAAGGCAACACTCTTGCACTGCTGGTGGGAATGTAAATTGATACAGCCACTATGGAGAACAGTATGGAGGTTCCTTAAAAAACTACAAATAGAACTAACATATGACTTAGCAATCCCACTACTGGGCATATATCCTGAGGAAACCATAATTCAAAGAGTCATGTACCAAAATGTTCATTGCAGCTCTATTTACAATAACCAGGACATGGAAGCAACCTAAGTGTCCATCATCGGATGAATGGATAAAGAAGATGTGGCACATATATACAATGGAATATTACTCAGCCATAAAAAGAAATGAAATTGAGTTCTTTGTAGTGAGGTGGGTGGACCTAGATTCTGTCATACAGAGTGAAGTACGTCAGAAAGAAAAACAAATACTGTATGCTAACACAAATATATGGAATCTAAGATTAAAAAAAATAATAAGGTCCAAAACAACCTAGGGGTAAGACGGGAATGGAGATGCAGACCTACTAGAGAATGGACTTGAGGACACAGGGAGGGGGAAGGGTAAGTTGGGACAAAGTGAGAGAGTGGCATGGACATATATACACTACCAAACATAGAATAAATAGCTAGTGGGAAGCAGCCGCATAGCACAGGGTGATCATCTCAGTGCTTTGTGACCACCTAGAGGGGTGTGATAGGGAGGGTGTGAGGGAGAGTGATGCAAAATGGAAGAGATATGTGAACATGTGTATATGTATAACTGATTCACTTTGTTATAAAGCAGAAACTAACACAGCATTGTAAAGCAATTATACTCCAATAAAGATGTTTTTTTAAAAAAAAGAATCACGTAAATAGCTTGCTATTTATGTAGGTTCCTGGTTCTCCCCCAGACCATGATTTGATGATTCTAGAATAAGGCCTAGTAATATGCATTTTTGATAAGTAATTCTGATGTCAGAAATCTTTAGACCTTCTTTGAGAAATACTGTTTTTAAGATTATGCCTGCCTAGATTTGACTATAGACAAGAGACATCACTTTCTTCTTGCACGGCTAGAGGTTATCATAAATTAGCACTGGCAGATTTTCAGGTTCAAAAGAAACTGTTAAAATAGAAAATATCTACTCACTATTAGAAATATATAAGAGAAAGTTAGTTACTGGATAGAGTACATATGAAAGAGATGGAAACACAAGAATAAACTCATACATGTGTCATTAAGCTCAATTATTTAATCACTGTGTTAATTAAGCTTGAGCTTTTCTTTGTCCTCTGAGAAAAAGTGGGAATTGGTTCTTACATTCACCCTTAATTCTTTATTGGATTCGTTCCTCCAGCCTGAGTTTCAACAAATATTTATTGAATGACTACTGTGTGTCCAGCACTGTTCTAGGTGTCAGAAATACAGAGATCAATAAGACAAAGTCCCAACTTTTGTGGCATTTATATTCTAGTAGAGGGACACAGACACTGAACCCTTAGACAAGCACCTCACATTTTTTCAGATGACAAAGAAAGTAAAACAGAGTAAAGGGATAAAGACTTGGTGAGTGTTGAGGGACATTTTAGCTATTGTGTCAGAGAAGGCCTGCCTGAGGAGGTAGCATCTGAGCTATGTTTTTTTAAAATTTTATTTATTTATTATTTTTGGCTGCATTGGGTCTTTGTGGCTGCACATGGGCTTTCTCTAGCTGCGGCGAGCAGAGTCTAGTCTTCGTTGCGGTACACAGGCTTCTCACTGCACTGGCTTTGCTTGTTATGGAGCACGGGCTCTAGGCGCATGGGCTTCAGTAATTTTGGCTCATGGGCTTCAGTAGTTGTGGCTCGTGGGCGTCAGTAGTTGTGCTTTGTGGGCTCTGGAGCACAGGCTCAGTAGTTGCGGTGCACGGGCTTAGTTGCTCCATGGCATGTGGGATCTTCCTGGACCTAGGCTTGAACCCATGTCCCCTGCATCGGCAGACAGATTTTTAACCACTGCACTACCAGGGAAACGCTGAGATATGTTTAAAGGAGACTTTGTACCTCTAGCTGTCAGTTTCTGCCTGCTAGAGACTTGCCCACTTGTAGGAACTGAAACCCTTTAGCCTTCATGGTAAGCCTCACCTATCTCCTGCCAAGCTTGAAAACATATCAGGGACTTCTTCTCACTTGTGACTGAAGTTCAGAATTAGCCTGCTGCCTGGGCTAATTCATTTTGCACATATTTATGGAATAGATACCTTGTCAAGACTTATTCTAGGCACTGGGGATAGAGCAGTAAATAAGAGAGGCACTAAATTTCCTGGAACTTCTAGTGGATTCTATGGCAGTTGCTAGCTTGAACTACCCCTTACATACACGCATCAGCCTAGACCTTGCCTAGTTAAAAGGGGAACTAGATCATATCATGATTCTCCAGCTGTGGGCTTGAATCCTCTTCAAACCAGATCAACCCCTGGAATCCAGACATTTCCACACAAATTTCTGTGATTATCACCACTATGCAAATACTAGTGTTCCTGGTCATCAGACTCCAAATTCGCTCTCAAAACCAGTGCAAATAAGACCTGAATTAACCCCATCTTCTTTGATAGGGATAGAGTAGGATAATTAAATAGTTAGTTTAGAAATCCCACTTGGGGATTAAAGATAGAAAGGGAATTTTAAGAGAGTTTGGGAGACTGTTGTAAGCTAATGACCACTCACGAAAAGAATCCAGTAACCAAGCAACAATCTACCTATGTACAAATTAAAGTATAAGAAAATAGATATGGGGTCTGAATCTTGTTGCATGAAGTCAGGGGGTTAATTGTCCTTGAAGAGTAACATTTTTGCATGTAGCTAATGCAGGAATATAGGCAAAAGCCAAAAGAAACTAGGTGAAAAGGGACATTATACCAAAATCTGAGATGAATTACCACTCTTCTGCTAATAGATATATATGATTTAAATAGAGCCATGACAGTCCTGGTTAGACCATATATGGTCAAAGGAAGAACTAATGATGTAAGCCTTGACATCTACACAAGAATGTGGAAGAAAGTGGTCTTCTTCCCTCCCCTCTTTTTCTTTGATTATAAAAATGTAGCCCGGGGCTTCCCTGATGGCGCAGTGGTTGAGAGTCCGCCTGCCGATGCAGGGGACACGGGTTCATGCCCCGGTCTGGGAAGATCCCACATGCCACGAAGCAGCTAGGCCCATGAGCCATGGCCTCTGAGCCTGCACGTCCGGAGCCTGTGCTCCGCAACAGGAGAGGCCACAACAGTGAGAGGCCCGCATACCACACACACACACAAAAATATAGCCCCCTTTGTTTCCAGGACTCCCTTCTGTGCTCCCTTTCCTGCCCCTTTGTATCTCTCACAAGTGTCCTACACTAATAAACTCACACTATGCCTCTTGCTGAATTCTTTCTGCACCAAGACAAAAGAACCTGAGCTTCATTAAGTCCTGAGACCTAGTGTGAGGTTTCAATCAAGAGATGGTAAGTTTGAGTCCCCTCCTAAGTCAGGGATTGTGGGTTCAAGTCCCAACTGAAGTGCGGTTGGGTTCGAGTCCCATCCGAGGAGTGCAGTTTCACCTTGAACCCTGCAACTTGGACTTTTGGTCAACTCCCTTCTTCAGGTTGTGCCTTGTACCCTAGAGGTTCCCTTCTCCCCATCACTGCCTGCCACTTTACTCTTTCCTCTCTCCCTGTCAAGGTCCAAACAAGCCTGTTGCTTTGGTTATGACACTGACTCCTAGAAATGCTTCTAGTTGGCTTGCTCATTGCCTGATGATTGAAGCTAAATGAAAACAAAGATGATGGAGGCAGCAGTGCTTGCCTCATCAGCTCCTCCCAAGTGAAGGGTTCCTTCCAACCAGGAAGAGGTTGCCCTGGCAGCCAGACTTCTCACTTACTCTAATCCCTCTCTTATTAATTTCTGTTATAATGGAATGAGTTTTCTTTCCTGAGACAAGTTTCTCAACCATTTTTACAACCTGCTTTGTGGCACCAATTAGTCTTTTCTTAAGGGGAACAAGTCCGTTCTCTTTCTGAATGCTTCCCAACAATTATCTCAGTGCTTATTATATGTAAGGCAGCATGCTGGACCTTGGTGGTAGATACAAAGATGGAAATATATTTATAATGTATAAGAAAGAGCACCGGATTTTGGAGTCAGAATACCTGGTACTGTTAAATAACTTCTTAAATTTATAGAAGTCATACAAACACATGACCAACAGCTAAAACAACACAGAGAAGCATAAAGTGAAAAATAAAAGTAATCACCTCTCATTCCCGTTTCTCACATATAAGTAATATTTTTTTCTTGTGTTCTAGTAATTTTCTGGACATATATATGCATATACGCTTTTCTTGTTTTCCCTCACAAATGGAATCGATAGTGTACATATGATCCTACTATTTGACTTTTTGCTTCCTATTTATTGAGGATTTTCTCTATCTTCAAGAATCTATCACATTCTTTTTAATGGTTATATAGTATTCCATTGTATGGATGTACAGTCCCCTATTGATGATCATTTATTTGTTCGAATTGTTTTTTTTTAATTTTTATTTTTAATTTTTATTTTTTTGGCTGCATTGTGCAGCTTGTGGGATTTTAGTTCCCTGACTAGGGATCGAAGCGGGGCCCAAGGCAGTGGAAGTGCAGAGCCCTACACACTGGACTGTCAGAGAATTCCCCAAAGTTACTTTTTTTTTTTTTTTTTTTTTGCAGTGTGCGGGCCTCTCACTGCTGTGGCCTCTCCCATTGCGGAGCACAGGCTCCGGACGCGCAGGCCCAGCGGCCATGGCTCACAGGCCTAGCTGCTCTGTGGCATGCGGGATCTTCCCAGATCGGGGCACGAACCCGTGTCTCCTGCATCAGCAGGTGGA
Source organism: Kogia breviceps (assembly GCF_026419965.1). Lineage (NCBI taxonomy): Eukaryota > Metazoa > Chordata > Mammalia > Artiodactyla > Physeteridae > Kogia > Kogia breviceps. The sequence continues at coordinate 73,723,321 of NC_081330.1, read as the reverse complement.
CTCTCAACCACTGCGCCACCAGGGAAGCCCCAAATTGTTTTTATTATAATGAATTTACAATAACCATCATACTGCATATATTCTGGTAGAAGACATAGTATTTGTGTTGGGTAAATTCCTAGATGTGAAACTGCTGGGTCATAGGTGTGCATTTTAAAATGTATTGCCAAATTGTTCTCCAGAACAATTGTACCAATTTAGTCTCTTGACAACAATAAATGAGAGTGACTATTTCCCAAGAAAATCTGGTTTTGAATTCTTTCTGGTAGCAATGACTTTGAACAAATTACTTAAACTGGTTAAATTTCCATGCCTCCTCTATATAACGGAGATGATAATGCCATCCTTACAGAATTTTGAGAATTAAACTTAAATAAGGTAGTCTCAAAAAGTTAGAGCAGAGTTACCAAGTCACCCAATAATTTCATTTCTAGGTATATACCCAAGAGAAATGAAAGCACATGACCACATAAAAATTTGCAAATGAATACTCATAGCAGCATTATTCATAATAGCCCCAAAGTAAAAACAGCCCAAATGTTCATCACTTGATGAATTAATAAATAATATGTATATCCATGCAATGGAAAGTTATTTGACAATAAAAAATAATGAAGTACTGATACATGCTACAACACAGATGAATCTTGAAAATATTATACCATGTAAAGAACTAGTCACAAAAGACCACTTATTGTATATGATCAATTATATGAAATGGCCAGAATAAGCACATTTATAGAGACAGAAAGTAGATTAATGATTGTCTAGGGCTGGGTAGGGAGTGGGGGGAAATGCAGAGTGATAGCTAATGGGTAGGAGATTTCTTTTTGGCATGATGAAAATGTTCTAAAATTGATAAAGGTAATGGTTGCACAGGTCTGTGATATACTAAAAACCATTGATTTGTACACTTTAAATAGATAAGTTGTATGGTAAGTGAATTATATCTCAATAGAGCTCTTGTGGGGCTTCCCTGGTGGTGCAGTGGTTGAGAGTCTGCCTGCCGATGCAGGGGACACGGGTTCGTGCCCCAGTCCGGGAGGATCCCACATGCCATGGAGCAGCTGGGCCCGTGAGCCATGGCCGCTGAGCCTGCGCATCTGGAGCCTGTGCTCCGCAACAGGAGAGGCCACAAGAGTGAGAGGCCCACGTACCACAAAAAAAAAAAAAAAAAAAAAAAGAGCTCTTGTATAAAAAAAATATTAAATAACATAATACTTCTGCTTCCAGCCAAGAAGGAGTAAGAGGTAACAAATTTACCCTTCCACTTGGAGCATCACTGCCCTTAAAAAATCCAGACAAAATATACAAAACTAGGGTTTTCAAGACACTAGCTATCAAACAATGAACAATAGTGATCCCTAAGAAATGGAATAAAAATAAATGAGCCCTAAGGTTGCCAGCCTACTGCTAGAAGAGAGTTTTCAGGTCCTGACACAATGAGGGGAAGTCCAGATAGATCCCAGCACACTTCAAGTTGAGGAGATGGAGCTGACAGTCCAGGGAGACTAAAGTGGCTAGGGTTCATAGGTCAGAGTACTGAAGAGAACAGAGTTGCACAAAAAGAGACCCTGGAAGATCTTGAAGAGGTTCTCCCTTGAGTATTCAGCAGAGTACTGATCAGTGCATGCATGTGAGAAAACTACCCAAAGCCAGGGAAAAAGCCATAAAAAAGGATTAAAGGGAGTATAACATTCATATGGGGCCAAGAATAGTGCCTGTTCCCACCAGCCAGAATGGAATAACTTGTAATTCACAAGGCATTCAATAGAGTACTCAGGAAGGTCTTATCTCAGTAATGGGAAATAATTAGCCTTAGATTGAGTACTATTCCAGACTCACATAACAAATCATAAAAGCAAGACCTTTAAGGGTCTAAGTTTTTCCAAGTAACATAACTATCTCAGAGTAAACTTCAAGATTTATAAGAATACAAAAATATCTAGCACATGACAAGGTGAAATTAACAATAACTGCAATCCAATCAAAGCTTATTGGGCATGCAAACAAGCAGGAAAACACAAACCATAATGAGGATAGTGATCAGTCAACCAAAACTGACCCTCAACTGACACAGATGTTACAATTAGCAAAGAAGTGCACACGAAAATGTTTATTATAACTGTATTAAATATGTTTAAAGAATTAATTACTGATATAGAAAATGTAAAATAAACCCTAATTGAACTTTAAGAGACAAAAACTACAATTTGTGAGATGAAAAATACACTGGATGGGGGTAACAACAAATTGGACTTGGCACCAGAAAAGATCAGCGAACCTGAACATATACCAATAGAAAATATCCAAAATTAAACATAGAGAAGAGGATTTTAAAGAGTCAAAAGAGCATCAGTGAACTGTGGGACAACTTTAAGCAATTTAACACACGTGTAATTGGAGTCCCTGAAATCATAAGGGGGAAGGGGTACAGAAAAATATTTGAAAAACTGATAGCCAAAGTTTTCGAAATTTGATGAAAAATATAAACCCACAGAATAAGAAGCTCAAAGAACTTCAAGAAATATGAAGAAAACTAAGCCAAGACACATCATAATTAACTTACTTAAAAACAACCAGAGGGCAGAAATAAACAAATTAAATGCTGAGGAAAATGTTAACAGCACCCAGAGGAAAAAAGACACATTATATTCAAAAGAACAGAGAATGAGAACTGACTTGTTATCATAAAAACGCAAACGAGTAGATAGTGGAGCAACATCTTTAAAAGACTAAAAGAAAGAAAAAACACCTCTCAATCTAGAAATCTTTGCCCAATGAAAATATCTTTCAAAAATGAAGATGAAATAAAGAATTTTCAGACATACAAGAGCCAAACTAATTCAGCACCAGCAGAACTGGACTATAAGAAATATATTTTAAAATATATTAAAATATTTTTTAAAATTTAATTTTAGTTTTTTATACAGCAGGTTCTTATTAGTTATCCATTTCATACACATTAGTGTATACATGTCAATCCCAACCTCCCAATTCATCACACCACCACCACTCTCCTGCCACTTTCCCCCCTTGGTATCCATACGTTTGCTCTCTACATCTGTCTATTTCTGCCCTGCAAACTGGTTCATCTATACCACTTTTCTAGGTTCCACATATATGCGTTAATATATGATATTTGTTTTTCTCTTTCTGACTTACTTCACTCTGTAGAACAGTCTCTAGATCCATCCACGTCTCTACAAACGACCAATTTCGTTCCTTTTTATGGCTGAGTAATCTTTCATTGTATATATGTACCACACCTTCTTTATCCATTCGTCTGTCAATGGGGATTTAAGTTGCTTTTTTAAGTTGCTTTTTTTTAAGTTGCTTCCATCACCTGGCTGCAATGAACATTAGGGTGCATGTGTATTTTTGAATTATGGTTTTCTCTGGGTATATGCCCAGTAGTGGGATTGCTGGGTCATATGGTAATTCTATGTTTAGTTTTTTAAGGAACCTCCATACTGTTCTCCATAGTGGCTGTATCAATTTACATTCCCACCAACAGGGCAAGAGGGTTCCCTTTTCTCGACACCCTCTCCAGCATTTGTTGTTTGTAGATTTTCTGATAATGCCCATTCTAACTGGTGTGAGGTGATACCTCATTATAGTTTTGATTTGCATTTCTCTAATAATTAGTGATGTTGAGTAGCTTTTCATGTGCTTCTTGGCCATCTGTATGTCTTCCTTGGAGAAATGTCTATTTAGGTCTTCTGCCCATTTATGGATTGGGTTGTTTGTTTTTTTAATATTGAGCTATGTGAGCTGTTTATATATTTTGTAGATTAATCCTTTGTCCATTGATTGGTTTGCAAATATTTTCTCCCATTCTGAGGGTTGTCTTTTCATCTTGTTTATGTTTTCCTATGCTGTGCAAAAGCTTTTAAGTTTCATTAGGTCCCATTTGTTTACTTTTGTTTTTATTTCCATTTCTTTAGGAGGTGGGTCAAAAATACTTTGCTGTGATTTATGTCAAAGAGGGTTCTTCCTATGTTTTCCTCTAAGAGTTTCATAGTGTCTGGTCTTACATTTAGGTGTCTAATCCATTTAGAGTTTATTTTTGTGTATGGTGTTAGGGAGTGTCCTAATTTCATTCTTTTACATGTAGCTGTCTAGTGTTCCCAGCACCACTTATTGAAGAGAGTGTATTTTCTCCATTGTATATCCTTGTCTCCTTTGTTATACATTAGTTGACCATAGGTGCGTGGGTTGATCTCTGGGTTTTCTAGTCTGTTCCATTGATTTCTGTTTTTGTGCCAGTACCATACTGTCTTGATTACTGTATCTTTGTAGTATAGTCTGAAGTCAGGGAGCCTGATTCCTCTAGCTCTGCTTTTCTTTCTCAAGATTGCTTTTGCTATTCGGGATCTTTTCTGTTTCCATACAGATTGTAAAATTTTTTATTCTAGTTCTGTAAAGAACGCCATTGCTAATTTGATAGGGATTGTATTGAATCTGTAGATTTCTTTGGATAATATGGTCATTTCACAATGTTGATTCTTCCAATCGAAAAACATGGTGTATCTCTCCATCTCTTTGTGTCATTAATTTCTTTCATCAGTGTCTTACAGTTTTCTGCATACAGGTCTTTTGTCTCCTTAGGTAGGTTTATTCCTAGGTATTTTATTCTTTTCGTAGCAGTTGTAAATGGGAGTGTTTCCTTAATTTCTCTTTCAGATTTTTCATCCTTAGTGTATAGGAATGCAAGAGATTTCTGTGCATTAATTTTGTATCCTCAACTACCAAATTCATTGATTAGCTCTAGTAGTTTTCTGGTGGCATCTTTAGGATTCTCTATGTAGAGTATCATGTCATCTGCAAACAGTATCAGTTTTACTTCTCCTTTTCCAATTTGTATTCCTTTTATTTCCTTTTCTTCTGTGATTGCCATGGCCAGGACTTCCAAAACTATGTTGAATAATAGTGGCGAGAGTGGACATCCTTGTCTAGTTCCTGATCTTAGAGGAAATGTTTTCAGTTTTTCACCATAGAGAATGATGTTTGCTGTGGGTTTGTCATATATGGCCTTTATTACATTGAGGTAGGTTCCCTCTATGCCCACTTTCTGGAGAGTTTTTATTGTACACGGCTATTGAATTTTGTCAAAAGCTATTTCTACATCTATTGAGATGATCATATGGTTTTCATTCTTCAATTTGTTAATATGGTGTATAACATTGAATGATTTGTGTATATTGAAGAATCCTTGCACCCCTGGGATAAATCCCACTTGATCATGGTGTATGATCCTTTTAATGTGCTGTTGGATTCTGTTTCTTGTATTTTGTTGAGGATTTTTGCATCTATATTCATCAGTCATGTTGGTCGGTAATTTTCTTTTTTTTGGTAGTATCTTTGTCTGGTTTTGGTATCAGGGTGATAGTGGCCTCATAGAATGAGTTTGGGAGTGTTCTTTCCTCTGCAATTTTTTGGAAGAGTTTGAGAAGGACGGGTGTTAGCTCTTCTCTAAATGTTTGATAGAATTCACCTGTGAAGCCATCTGTCCTGGGCTTTTGTTTGTTGGAAGATTCTTAATCACAGTTTCAATTCCATTACTTGTGATTGATCTCTTTATATTTTCTATTTCTTCCTTGTTCAGTCTTGGAATACTATACCTTTCTATGAATTTTTCCATTTCTTCCAGGTTGTCCATTTTATTGGCAGAGTTTCTTGTAGTAGTCTCTTAGGATGCTTTGTATTTCTGCAGTGTCTATTGTAAGTTCTCCTTTTTCTTTTCTAATTTTATTGATTTGAGTCCTCTTCCTCTTTTTTTTGACGAGTCTGGCTAATGGTTTATCAATTTTGTTTATCTTCTCAAAGAACCAGCTTTTAGTTTTATTGATCTTTGCTATTGTTTTCTTTCTTTCTATTTCATTTATTTCTGTTCTGATCTTTGTGATTTACTTCCTTCTGCTAACTTTGGGTTTTGTTTGTTCTTCTTTATCTACTTCCTTTAGGTGTAAGGTTAGATTGTTTATTTGAGATTTTTCTTGTTTCTTGGGGTAGGCTTGTATAGCTATAATCTTCCCTCTTAGAACTGCTTTTGTTGCATCCCATAGGTTTTAGATCATCTTCTTTTTGTTGTAATTTGTCTCTACATATTTTTTTCCTCTTTGATTTCTTCACTGATCTCTTGATTATTTAGTAATGTATGATTTAACCTCCATGCATTTGTGTTTTTTTACGTTTTTTCCCTTGTAACTGATTTCTAATCTCATAGCACTGTGGTCAGAAAAGATGCTTGATATGATTTCAATTTTCTTAAATTTACTGAGGATTGATTTGTGACCCAAGATATGATCTATCCTGGAGAATGTTCCATGCACACATGAGAAGAAAGAGTAATCTGTTCTTTTTAGATAGAATATCCTATAAATATCAATTAAATCTATCTTGTCTACTGTGTCATTTAAAGCTTGTGTTTCTTTCTTAATTTTCTGTTTGGATGATCTGTCCATTGGCATAAGTGAGGTGTTAAATTCCCCCACTATTGTTGTGTTACTGTCGATTTCATCTTTTAGAGCTGTTAGCAGTTGCTTTATGTAGTGAAGTGTTCCTATGTTGAGTGCATATATATTTATGTATTATATCTTCTTCTTGGATTGATCCCTTGATCATTATGTACTGTCCTTCCTTGTCTCTTGTAACATTCTTTATGTCTCTTGTATATAGCATACATGTGGGTCTTGTTTTTGTATCCATTCAGCGACTCTGTGTCTTTTGGTTGGAGCATTTAATCCATTCACGTTTAGGGTAATTATCAATATGTATTTTCCTATTACCATTTTCTTAATTGTTATGGGTTTGTTTCGGTAGGTCCTTTTCTTCTCTTGTGTTTCCCACTTAGAGAAGTTCCTTTAGCATTTGTTGTAGACCTGGTTTGGTGGTGCTGAATTCTCTTAGCTTCTGCTTGTCTGTAAAGCTTTTGATTTCTCCATTGAACCTGAATGACATACTTGCCGGGTAGAGTAATCTTGGTTGTAGGTTCTCCCTTTTCATCACTTTAAATATATCATGCCACTCCCATCTGGATTATAGAGTTTCTGCTGAGAAATCAGCTGTTAACCTTATGGGAGTTCCCTTGTATGTTATTCGTCATTTTTCCCTTGTTGCTTTCAATAATTTTTCTTTTATTTTTGCCAATTTGATTACTATGTCTCTCGGTGTGTTTCTCCTTGGGTTTATCCCGTATGGCACTCGATGTGCTTCCTGCACTTGGGTGGCTATTTCCTTAACCATGTTAGGGAAGTTTTCGACTATAATCTCTTGAAATACTTTCTTGGGTCCTTTCTCTCTCTCTTCTCCTTCTGGGACCTCTATAATGCGAATGTTGTTGTGTTTAATGTTGTCCCAGAGGTCTCTTAGGCTGTCTTCATTTCTTTTCATTCTTTTTTCTTTATTCTGTTCCACAGCAGTGAATTCCCCCATTCTGTCTTCCAGGTCACTTATCCGTTCTTCTGCCTTAGTTATTCTGCTATTGTTTCCTTTTAGTGTATTTTTTATTTTTTATTTTTTTATTTTTTATTTTTTTGCGGTAAGCGGGCCTCTAACTGTTGTGGCCTCTCCTGTTGCAGAGCACAGGCTCCAGACGCACAGGCTCAGCGGCCATGGCTCACGGGACCCAGCTGCTCCACGGCATGTGGGATTCTCCCGGACCAGGGCACGAACCCGTGTCCCCTGCATCGGCAGGTGGACTCTCAACCACTGCACCACCAGGGAAGCCCCTAGTGTATTTTTTAAACATCTTTATTATAGTATAATTACTTTACAGTTGTGTGTTAGTTTCTGCTTTATCCTTCTAGTGTTTTTTTTTTCTTTCAGTTATTGTATTGTTCATCTCTCTTTGTTTTTTCTTTAATTCTTCTAGGTCTTTGTTAAACATTTCTTGCATCTTCTCGAGTTTTGCCTCTATTCTTTTCCCGAGGTCCTGTATTATCTTCTCTCTCATTGTTCTGAATTGTTTTTCTGGAAGGTCGCCTATCTCCATTTCATTTAGTTGTTTTCCTGGGGTTTTATCTTGTTCCTTCATCTGGTACATAGCCCTCTGCCTTTTCACCTTGTCTATCTTTCTGTGAATGTGGTTTTTATTCCACAGGCTGCAGCATTTTCGTTCTTCTTGCTTCTGCTGTCTGCCCTCTGGTGGTTGAGGCTATCTAAGATGCTTGTGGACTATAAAAAATATTAAAGGAAGTTCTTTACAAAGAAGGAAAATGATACAAAATGGAAATATGGAATGAAGAAAAAGAAAGAAGTAGCACCAGAAATGGTAAATACATGAATTAATATATAATATTTTCCTTAATTCTATTTAAAAGACAATTGAATGTTTAAACAAAAATAATAACAGTGTGTTGTGGGATTTATACTTGAAAACAATATGTGTGACAATAATGCAAAAGTCAAGAAGGGAGAGATAAAAATATACTATTTTAAGGTTCTTATAGTATCTGTGAGGTGGTATAACATCCTTTAAAGGTAGATTGTGAAAAGCTAAATATGTATAAAACAACCAGTAACATAACAAAGCAAAGAATTATAGCTAATAACCTCTGAAAGGAGGTAAAATGGAAAAATTGAATGTACTCAAACCAAAAGGAGGCAGGAAAAGAGGGAAAAAAACTAAATGGAACAAATAGAAAACAACCAGATGATAGATTTAATCCTAACTATATCACCTAATTACATTATATATAAATAGTTAAAACACCCCAATTAAAAGTCAGAGAAGGTCAGATTGGATAAAATAGCAAAACCCAGTTGTGACTACTATTTATTAATGTTAATTTTTTTATAAACTGCCATTCTTTATCACATGTTTGAATTCCTTAATTTTTTTTTTTTTTTTTTTTTTTTTTTTTTTTTGCGGTATGCGGGCCTCTCACTGTTGTGGCCTCTCCCATTGCGGAGCACAGGCTCCGGACGCACAGGCCCAGCGGCCATGGCTCACGGGCTCAGTCGCTCCGCGGCATGTGGGATCTTCCCGGACCAGGGCACGAACCCGTGTCTCCTGCATCGGCAGGCGGATTCTCAACCACTGCGCCACCGGGGAAGCCCGAATTCCTTAATTTTTATGATTAGTTATTAGTTATTCTTATTATTTTTTTCTACCTTTTAGAGCTCACATTTTTTTTTTTAATTTTAATTTGTTGGACTTCCCTGGTGGCGCAGTGGTTGAGAGTCCGCCTGCTGATGCAGGGGACACGGGTTCATGCCCAGGTCTGGGAGGGTCCCACGTGCCATGCAGCGGCTGGGCCTGTGAGCCATGGCTGCTGAGCCTGCGGGTCCGGAGCTTGTGCTCTGCAACGGGAGAGGCCACAATAGTGAGAGGCCCGCATACCGCAAAAAAAAAAAAAAAAAAAAAATTAATTTGTTAAGAACACAACATGAGATCTATCATCTTAACAGATTTTGTTGACAAATATAAATTGTGTAGATTTAAGTTGTACAATGTGATGATTTAATATATGTACACACTGTGAAATGATTACCACAATCAAGTTACCATTTTTTTTTGGTGGTGAGAACACTTACGCTTACTCTCTTAGCATATTTCAAGTGTACAATACATTTTTATTAACTATAGTCACCATGCTGTATATTAGATGTCCTGAACATATTCATCTTATAACTGAAACATTTTACCCTTTGACCAACATCTCCCCATTTCCCCCTCTCCCCAGCTCCTGCCAAACACCATTCTACTATCTGTCTTTATGAGTTTGACTTTTTTAGATCCCACATATAAGTGAGATCATATAGTATCTTTCCCTGTCTGGCTTATTTCACTTAGAATAATGTCCTCCAGACTCATCCACATTGTTGCATAATGGCACAATTTCTTTCTTTTTATGGCTGAATTATATTCCATTTTATATATGTGTGTGTGTGTGTGTGTGTGTATGTGTGTGTATCACATTTTCTTTATCTATTCATCCCTTGACAAACATGATGTTGTTTCCATCTCTTGGCTATAGTGCTTCAATAAACATAGAAGGGCAAATTTCTCTTTAAGGGATTGATTTTATTTCCTTTGGGTATATATCCAGGAGCTGGATTATTGAATCATATGGTAATTCTATTTTTAAATTCTCAAAGAACATCTATGCTGCTTTCCTTAATAACTGTGACAATTTACATTCCCACCAACAGTGTATGAGGGTTCCCTTTTCTCCACATCCTTGCCAATACTTATTACTCATTGTCTTTCTGACAATAGCCATTCTGACAAGTGTGAGGTGTTATCTCATTGATTTACATTTTCCTGGTGATTAGTGATGCTGAGCACCTTTTCATATACATTTTGGTCATTTGTATGTCTTCTTTGGAAAAATGTCTATTCAGGTTCTTTGCCCATTTTTAAATTATTTTTATTATCATCATCATTATTATTGCTATTGAGTTATAGGAGTTCCTTATATGTCTTGATATTAACCCCTTGTCACATATACAGTTTGCAAATATCTTCTCCTATTCTTTACATTTTCTTTTTTAAAATAAATTTATTTATTTATTTTTGGCTTTGTTGGGTCTTTGTTGCTGCACACGGGCTTTCCGTAGTTGCAGCAAGCAGGGGCTACTCTTTGTTGCAGTGTGCAGGCATCTCATTGCCATTGCTTCTATTGTTATGTCTTGGGCTCTAGGCATGTGGGCTTCAGTAGCTGTGGCACACGGGTTCTGTAGTTGTGGCTTGTGGGCTTTCGAGCGCAGGCTCAGTTGCTGTGGTGCACAGGCTTAATTGCTCAATGACATTTGGGATTTTCCCGGACCAGGGCTCGAACCCGGGTCCCCTGCATTGGCAGGTGGATGCTTAACCCCTACGCCACCAGAGAAGTCCCTGTACATTACCTTTTAATTTTGTTTATTTCACTGTGCAGAAGATTTTTAGTTTGATGTAGTCCTACTTTATTGATGGACTGATTGATTGATTGACTGACTGATTGATTACCTGTGCTTTTTATATCATTACCAAGGAATCACGGCCAAGACCCTTGTAAAGGAGAATTTCCCTAATGTTTTCTTCTTGGACTCTTATAGTTTCAGGGATTATATTTAAGTCCTTAATCCATTTTAGTTAATTTTCATGTATGGTGTAAGGGTCCAATTGCATTTCTACATATGTGGGCATCCAGTTTTCCTAACCCCATTTATTGAAGAGATGATCCTTCCCTACTGTGCATTATTGCCACCCCCATCAAAGTTTAGTTCACCATATATATGTGGGTTTATTTCCGGGCTCTCAATTCTGTTCCATTGGTCTATGTGTCTCTTTGTATGCCGGTATCATACTGTTTTGATTAGTATAGCTTTGTAGCATAATTAAAAATAAGAAGTGTGATGCATTCATCTTTGTCTTTTTTCAAGACTGCTTTGGCAATCCATGGTCTTCTGTGGTTTCATCCAAACTTTTCGAATTTTTTTTTATTTTTGGGAAAAATCCCAATGGAATTTTGATAGGGATTGCACTGAATCTGAAAGCATCCAAATTGAAAAGGAAGAAGTTGAATTTCTATTTTTGCAGATGACATGATCTTATATATAGAAAACCCTAAAGACTCCACCAAAAAACTGTTAGAAGCAACAAACCAATTCAACAAATATACAGTATACAAAATTAACATACAAAAATCGGGTTGCATCTATAATTTACATTATAGATCTTTGCTATACACTAGCAAAGATCTATTCATAAAAGAAATTAAGAAAACAATCCAAAGATGGCAGAGTAGAAGGACGTGCTCTCACTCCCTCTTGTGAGAACACCAGAATCACAACTAACTGCTGGACAGTCATCGACAGGAAGACACTGGAACTCACCAAAAAATATACCCCACATCCAAAGACAAAGGAGAAGCCACAATGAGGTGGTAGGAGGGGCACAATCACAGTAAAATCAAATCCTATAACTGTTGGGTGGGTGACTCGGAGACTGGAGAACACTTTCACCACAGAAGTCCACCCACTGGAGTGAAGGTTCTGAGCCCAACGTCAGGCTTTCTAACGTGGGGTTCTGCCAACGGGAGGAGGAATTCCTAGAGAATCAGACTTTGAAGCCTAGTGGGATTTGATTGCAGGACTTCAACAGGACTGGGGAAAACAGAGACTCCACTCATGGAGGGCACACACAAAGTAATGTGCACATTGGGACCTAGGGGAAGGAACAGGGACCCCAGGGGAGATGGAACCCGACCTACCTGCTAGTGTTGGGGGGTCTCCTGCAGAGGGAGGGTAGCTGTGGCTCACCATGGGACAAGGACACTGGCAGCAGAAGTTCTGGGAAGTACTCCTTGGTGTCAGTCATCCCAGAGTCTGTCATTAGTCCCACCAAAGAGCCCAGGTAGGCTGCAGTATTGGGTCAGCTCAGGCCAAACAACCAACAGGGAGGGAACCCAGCCCCACCCATCAACAGTCAAGTGGATTAAAGTTTTAATGAGCTCTGCCCACCAGAGCAACAGTCAGCTCTACCCACCACCAGTCCCTCCCATCAGGAAACTTACACAAGCCTCTTAGATAGCCTCATCCACCAGAGGGCAGACAGCAGAAGCAAGAAGAACTACAATCCTGCAGCCTGTGGAACAAAAACCACATTCACAGAAAGATAAACAAGATGAAAAGGCAGAGGGCTATGTACCAGATGAAGGAACAAGATAAAACCCCAGAAAAACAACTAAATGAAGTGGAGATAGGCAACCTTCCAGAAAAAGAATTCAGAAAGATAATAATAGTGAAGATGATACAGGACCTCTGAAAAAGAATGGAGGCAAAGATCGAGAAGATGCAAGAAATGTTTAACAAAGACCTAGAAGAATTAAAGAACAAACAAATAGAGATGAACAATACAATAACTGAAATGAAAAATACACTAGAAGGAATCAATAGCAGAATAACTGAGGCAGAAGAACAGGTAAGTGACCTGGAAGACAGAATAGTGGAATTCACTGCTGTGGAACAGAATAAAGAAAAAAGAATGAAAATAAATGATGACAGCCTAAGAGACCTCTGGGACAACATTAAACACAACAACATTCGCATTATAGGGGTCCCAGAAGGAGAAGAGAGAGAGAAAGGGCCCAAGAAAGTATTTCAAGAAGTTATAGTCAAAAACTTCCCTAACATGAGAAAGGAAATAACCACCCAAGTGCAGGAAGCACATCGAGTGCCATACAGGATAAACCCAAGGAGAAACACGTCGAGAGACATAGTAATCAAATTGGCAAAAATTAAAGAAAAATTATTGAAAGCAACAAGGGGAAAATGACAAATAACATACAAGGGAACTCCCATAAGGTTAACAGCTGATTTCTCAGCAAAATCTCTATAAGCCAGAAGGGAGTGGCATGATATATTTCAAGTGATGAAAGGGAAGAAGCTATAATGAAGATTACTCTATCCAGCAAGAATCTCATTCAGACTAGATGGAGGAATAAAAAGCTTTACAGACAAGCAGAAGCTAAGATAATTCAGCATCACCAAATCAGCTCTCCAACAAATGCTAAATTTCTGTAAGTGGGAAACACAGGAGAAGAAAAGTACGTACAAAAACAAACCCATAACAATTAAGAAAATGGTCATGGGTACATACATATTGATAATTACCTTAAACATGAAAGGATTAAATGCTCCAACCAAAAGACACAGGCTTGCTGAATGGCTACAAAAACAAGACCCATATATATGCCATCTTCAACAGACCCACTTAGACCTGGGGACACATAGAGACTGCAGGTGAGGGGATGGAAAAAGATATCCCATGCAAATGGAAATCAAAAGAAAGCTTGAGTAGCAACACTCATTTCAGATAAAATAGACTTTAAAATAAAGAAAGTTACAAGAGACAAGGAAAGACACTACATAGTGATCAAGGGATCAATTCAAGAAGAAGATATAACAATTATAAATATATATGCACCCAGCATAGGAGCACCTCAATACATAAGGCAACTGCTAACAGCTATAAAGGAAAAAATCGACAGTAACACAATATAACACCTCACTTACACCAATGGACAGATCATCCAAGCAGAAAATTAATAAGGAAACACAAACTTTAAATGACACAATAGACAATGGACATATTTACACTACCAAATGTAAAATAGATAGCTCATGGGAAGCAGCTGCATAGCACAGGGAGATCAGCTCTGTGCTTTGTGACCACCTAGAGTGGTGGGATAGGGAGGCTCTAAGGGAGAAGCAAGGGGGAAGGGATATGGAGATATATGTATACATATAGCTGATTCACTTTGTTATACAGCAGAAACTAACAGCATTGTAAAGCAATTATACTGCAATCAAGGTGTTAAATTAAAGGACAAAAGCAATACCCAAATGTATCTGCTGCTTATAAGAAACACACATTAAATATAATGATACAAAGTGGTTAAAAGCAAAAGGATGGAAAAAATATACCATGGTAAACCTAGTCAATAGGAATCTGGTATTGCTATTAATATCAGATAAAATAGATTACATAGCAAAAGATATTACTAGGAATAAAGAAGTTCATTTCATAATGATACAGGGTTCATTTCATCCCGAGGAAATAATATTCCTAAATGTTTATACATCTAATAAAAGAGCTTCAAAATACATGAAGCAAAAACTGATAGAACCACAAGAACAAATAGACAAATTCGTAATTTTGATTGGAGATTTCAATAAGCTTCTCTCAACATTTGGACAAAAAAAATCAGTAAGTATATGGATTTGAACAACACCATCAAGCAACTTGTTCTAATTAACATTTATGGAACACTCCACCCAATGAGAGAAGAATACAAATTCTTTTAAAGTGTACATGGAACATTCATCAAGATTTACTATATTCAAGGCAATAAAAGATATGTTAAGAAAATTAAAAGGATTCAATTCGTAAAAAGTATGTATTTTTTTAATGGAATTAAATTTGAAATCAATAGCAAAAAGATATCTGGAAAATCTCCCAATATTTGAAAACAAAGTAACACTTTTCCAAATAACCCGTGAGCCAAGGAAAAAATCTAATGTTAATTAAAACATATTTTAATCTTAACAAAAAGGAAAACAAAACATAACAAAATTTCTGGGATGCTGCTAGAGTAGTAAGAAGTGGGAAATTTATGGTAATAAAACAGCTATATTGGAAAAGAGCAAAAGTCTAAAGTAAATGACCTCAGCTTCAACCTTAAGAAACTAGAAAAAGAAGAGCAAATTAAACCCAAAATAAGCAACAGAAAGGAATATAATAATGATCAGAGTACAAGTTAATGACAGGAAACAGGGGGAGAGTACAGAAAAATCAATAAAACCAAAATCTCATCCTTCAAAAAGATCGATAAAATTGATAAACCTCTAGCCAGGCTAACCAGGAAAACAGACAGAAGACATGCATTACTAATACCAGAAATGAAAGAGGTGAAATTACTACAAGTTCACCAAATATTAAAATGATAATGGAATATTATGAACAACTATATATCCATAAATTTGACAATTTAAATGAAACACGAATTCTCTGAATAAAACAAACTACTAAAGCTCGCATAAGGAAAATTAGATAACCTGAATAGCTCTATATTAATGAAATTAAATTGGTAGTTACAAACCTTCCCAGCGAGGAGAAGTGGACAAGAAGATGGAGTATGAAGATGCTGAACTTACCTCCTCCCATGGACGCACAAACTTACAGAGCAACTATCTGTGAGAACAACCTGAAAACTAACAGAAAAAAATTTCCTTGAGTGAAGACATAAAAAAGGAAACACAACAAGACAAGTAAGAGGGGCAGAGATGCAGTATAGTCAGTAACCACACCTCTAGGTCAGCAACTCACAAACAAGAGGAATATCACAAAAGTAAAGGACCTCCACAAGAAGCGAGGGGTCTGAACCCAACATTGAATTCCCCAGTCCTAGGGTCCCACACCAGGAAAATGAGCCCCCAGAATGTCTGACTTTGAATACTAGCAGGGCTTAGGTTTTGGAGATGAAGAGGGCTGTAGAAAACAGAGACTCTGTTCTTAAAGGGCGTATACAAAATATTGCATGCTCCAAGTCCCAGTGCAGAGGCAGTAGTTTGAAAGGAGCCTGTATCAGACCCACTTACTGATCTTGGAGAGCCTCCCAGAGAGGCAGGAGGGAATTGGGACTTCCCCTGGGGACAGCAAAACTGGTGGCAGTCATTTTGGAGAGTGTTCTACCATGATAACACCAGCACTAGCAAACACCATTTTGGAATCTTCCTTCTAGCCTATCAGTGCTAGGATATTGCCTGCCCACCAGCAGGCTGGCACCAACCCCAATACCCCAGGCCATGCAGACAGTTGCACAGGGACCTGGACCCAACCTCCAGCAGGCCAGCACCAGTCCCATGCCTCCACAGGCCATGTGACAAACCACATTGGAAGCCTACCTCACACTCCAGCAGGGCCACAGCCACTGCAAAAGCCAAGAGCTCACAGCCAACCAGCCTGAGGTCCAGCACGACCCACCAGCATGCCCATGGTAGTCAGCACCACCATAAAAGAAAGGCTCACACAGCCCACATGGGGGCACGCCTAGAGCATATAGTTCTGGTGGCAAGAAGAGAACATGTTGCTGGACCTCATAGGACATCTTTGACATAAGGCCACTTCTTCAAAATCAGGAAATGTCACTGACCTACATAATACATAGACAAAAATACCAAAAAAAGAAAAAATGGCAAAGTGAGGAGACAGAGGAATATGTTCCAAACGAAGGAACAAAACCAAACCATAGAAACAAGAGTAAATGAAGTAGAGGTAAGAAATCTACTCATAAAGAGTTCAAGGTCATGATCATAAAGATGCACACTGAACTCAGGAGAAGATTGGATAAACACAGTGAGAATTTCAACAAAGTTAGAAAATATAAAGAAGAACCAAACATAGCTGAAGAACACAATAAATAAAATAAAATATACACTAGAAGGAATCAACAGTAGATTGATTCCTTGATTCTGTTTCAACAGAAACAAATCAGTGAACCAGAAGACAAAGTAGTGGAAATCACCCAAACTAAGCAGACAAAACATAAAAGAATTTTTAAAAGGATAGTTTAAGAGACCTCTGAGACATCATCACACATACTAATATTTGCATAATAGAGGTTGCAGATGGAGAAGAGAGAAAAAAAGGGACAGAGACTTATTTGAAGAAATAATAGCTGAAAACTTCCCTAACTTTTGGAAGGAAACAGACATCCAAGTTCAGGAAGCACAGAGAGTTCTAAACAAGATGAATTCAAAGGGGTCAATACCAAGATACATTACAATTAAAATGGTAAAAGATAAAGAGACAATCTAAAAAGCAGCAAGAGAAAAGCAACTTGTAACTACATTCAAGAACTTCCATAAGACTAGCAGCTTACTTTTTAGGAGAAACTTTGCAGGCCTGAAGAGAGTGGCACAATATATTCAAAATGATGAAAAGCAAAAACCTACAACCAAGAATATTCTACCTGGAAAAGCTATCATTCAGATTTGAGAGACAGATAAAGATTTTTACAGAAAAGCAAGCCATAAATGGGTTCAGCATCACTAAACCAGCTTTATAAGAAATGTTAAAGGGACTACTCTAAACAGAATAGAAAAGGCCACAAATAGAAATATGAAAATTATGAAAGGAAAAACCTCACTGGAGAAGGCAAACATACAATATTGGTAGTAGATCAACCACATATAAAACTAGTAGGAAAGTTAAAAGACAAATGTAGTAAAATTATCTATATCCATAATATATAGTTAAGTGATACACAAAACAGAAAGTTATAAAATATGATGTCAAAAACATCAAACATGGAGGGGAGGAGTAAAACTGTAGGGTTGTTAGAATGTGTTTGAACTTAAGAGATCATCACCTTAAAATATATGGCTGAATGGATTTTTTAAAAAGACCCATATATATATGCTGCCTACAAGATACTTGCTTCCAATCTAAAGACACACACAGAGTGAAGAGATGGGAAAAGGTATTCCATGCAAATGGAAATGAAAAGAAAGCCAGGACAGCAATACCTGTATCAGGCAAAATAGACTTTAAAACAAAGACTAACATGTGACAAAGAAGATTACATGATGCTAAAGGGACCAATCCAACAAGAAGATATAACAGTTGTAAACATATATGCACCCAACATGAGCACCTATTACATAAAGCAAATATTAACAAACATAAAGGGAGAAACTGACTGTAACAAAATAACAGAAGGGAACTTTAACACCACATTTACATCAATACACATATCACCCAAACAGAAAATTACCAAGGAAACCCTGGCCTTCAAGGACACATTAGACTAGATAGACTTAATAGATATATACATAGAACATTACACCCAAAAGTAGTAGAATACACATTCTTTTTAAGTGCACCTGGAACATTCTCCAGGATAGATAACACACTAGGCTACAAAACAAGTCTCAATAAATTTGAAGATTGAAATCATATGAAGCATGTTTTATGGCCATAAAGATATAAGGCTAGAAATCAACTACAGGAAAAAAAACTGCAAGAAACACAAACACGTGGAGTCTGAACAACATACTATTCAACAGTCAATGGATCACTGAAGAATGCAAAGAGGGAATTAAAAAATACATGGAGACAAGTGAAACTAGAAACACAATGGTTCAAAACCTATAAGACACAGCAAAAACAATTCTAAGAGGAAAGTTCATAGGGATGCAAGCCTACTTCAGGAAACAAGAAAAATCTCAAACAATCTAATATCACACCTAAAGGAACAAGAAAAAGAAGAACAAACAAAACCTAAGTTAGTAGAAGAAAAACAATAATGATCAAGTGGAAATAAGAGAAATAGAGATTAAAAAAATAGAAAATGTCAATAAAACAGAGCTGATTCTTTGAAAAGATGAAAAAAAATGATAAACCTTTAGCCAGACTCACCAAGAAAAATATAAAAAAGGCCCAAATAAATAAAATCAGAAATGAAAAAGAAGTGACCACAGATATGACAGAAATACAAAGCATCATAAGAGATTACTATGAAGAACTATACATCAATAAAATGGGCAACCTAGAAGAAATGGACAAATTCCTAGAAAAGTACAATCACCCAAGTCTGACTCAGGAAGAAACAAAATATTAACAGAACAATTACCAGTAATGAAATTGAATCAGTAATAAAAAGAACTCCCAACAAACAAACTACAGGACCAGATGGCTCCACAGGTGAATTCTACCAAACATTTTTTTAAAAAGTTAACACCTATTCTTCTTAAACTATTCCAAATAATTGAAGAGGAAGGAACATTTTTGAAATCATTCTACAAGGCCAGCATCTCTCTGATACAAAAACCAGTCAGAGATGCCACAAGAAAAGAAAATTACAGACAATTATCACCAATGAACATACATCCAAAAATCCTCAACAAAATATTAGCAAACTGAATTCAACTATATATTAAAAGGATTGTACACCATGATCAAGTAGGGTTATCCCATGGATGCAAGGATGTTTCAATATCCACCAATCAATCAATGTGATACAACACATTAATATATTGAAAAATAAAAATTATATTATCATTTTCATAGATGCAGAAAAAGCTTTTGACAAAATTCAACATGTATTTATGGTAAAAAAAAAAAAAAAATCTCTCAACAAAGCTGGTATAGAGAGAACTTACCTTAACATAACAAATGCCAAATATGACAAAGTCGGATCCAATATTATAATACAAAGTGAAAACATGAAAACATTTCCTCTAAGTCAGGAACAAGACAAGGATGCCCACTCTTGTCACTTTTATTCAACATCGTATTGGAAATCCTAGCCACAACAATCAGAGAAGAAAAAGAAATAAAAGGAATCCAAATTTGAAAAGATTTAAAACTGTCACTGCTTGCAGATGACATGATACTATATATTGAAAGATGCTACCAAAAAAAAAATATTAGAACTAATCAATGTATTCAGTAAAGTTGCATGATACAAAATTAATATACAGAAATCTGTTACTTTGTACACATTAATAAGGAACTTTCAGAAAGAAATTAAGAAAACAATCCCATACAATTACATCAAAAATACTAAAATACCTCAGAATAAATCTAACCAAAGAAGTAAAGATGTACTCTGAAAACTATAAGATTTTGATGAATGAAATTGAAGATGACACAAATAAATGGAGAGATATACTATGCTCAAGAATTGGAAGAATTAGTATTTTTTAAATGACCATACTCCTCAAGGCAATCTACAGATTCAATCAATCCCTATCAAAATACCAAAGGCATTTTTCACAGAATTTGAACAAATAATTCCAAAATTTGTATGGAGCCACAAAGACCCCAAATAGTCAAAGCAATCTTGAGAAAGAATAACAAAGCTGAAGGCACCACACTCCCTGATTTCAAACTATACTACAAAGTTACAGTAGTCAGAACAGTATGGTACTGACACATAAACAGATACATAGATCAATGGAACAGAATAGAGAGCCCAGAAATAAACCCACACTTACATGGCCAATTAATCAATGACAAAGGAGGGAAGAATATACTGGGGGAAAGACAGCCTCTTTGATAAATGGTGTTGGGAAAACTGGACAGCTACATGCAATAATCAAAGTGGACTACTTTGTCACACCATATATACAAAAATAAATTCAAAATGGACTAAACACTAAAATGTAAGACCTGAAACCATAAAATTCCTGGAAGAAAATATAAGCAGTACACCCTTTGATATTGGTCTTAGCAATATATTTTTGGCTATGTCTCTTCAGGCAGGAAGCAAGAGCAAAAATAAGCAGATGGGACTACATCAAAGTAAAAAGCTTTTGGACAGCAAAGAAAACCACCCATAAAACAAAAAGGCCATCCGCTGAACGAGAGAATATATTTGCAAATGATCTATCTGGTAAAGGGCTAATATCCAAAATGTAAAAAGAACACGTACAACTCAACATCAGAAAAACAAACAACCCAATTAAAAAATAGAGGACTTGAATAGACATTTTGCCAAAGAAGACCTATAGATGGCTAACAGACACATGAAAACATGTTCAACATAACTAATCATCAGGGAAATGCAAATCAAAACCACAGTGAGGTACCACCTCACTTCTTTCAGAAGGCTATCATAAAAGGACAAAAAATAACAAGCTTTGGTGAGGAACTGGAGAAAAGAAAACCCCCAGGCACCATTCGTGGGAATGTAAATTGGTGTAGCCACTAAGGAAAACAATATGAAGTTCTTAAAAAAATTAAAAATAGAATTACTGTATGATCCAGGAATTTGACTTCTGAGTATTGAACTGAAGAAAACAAAGACACTAAGCTGAAAAGATATATGCACTCCAATGTTCTTTGCAGCATTATTTACAATAGCCAAGATTTGGAAGGAGCTTTAGTATCCATCAACAGATGAATGGAGGGACTTCCCTGGTGGTCCAGTGGTTGAGAATCTGCCTTCCAATGCAGGGGACGTGGGTTTGATCCCTGGTCAGGGAACTAAGATCCCACGTGCCACAGAGCAGCTAAGCCTGTGCACCACAACTACTGAGTCCACATGCCACAGTTACGGAGTGCACGTGCTCTGGAGCCCATCTGCCACAACTAGAGAGAAGCCCGCACACTGCAACGAAAGATCCTGTGTGTTGCAACTAAGACCAGATGCAGCCAAATTAATTAATTAATTAATTAATTAATTAAAAAAAGCAAAAACAGATGAATGGATAAAGACACTGCAATATATATTGGGCTGGCCAAAAAGTTCGTTCTGGTGGCAAAATAGGTGATGGGAATTCAGAGGTATAAACATCCAGTTATACAAAAAATAAGCCATGGACTCATAATATACAGCATAAGGAGTATGGTCAATAATATTGTAATAATTTTGTATGGGAACATATGGTTATTAGACTTATAGTGGTGACATTTCATAATGTATGCAAATGTCACATCACTATGTAGTATGCATCATTATTTAGAAACTAACATAATATTGTCTCAAGTATATTTCAATTAAAAATAAATAAATTGACTATATAGTATTTTAATGATATTAGTAAAACACATGAAAAAGAAACCATTTTGAAATAAAACAAAACCAAAAAGGCATCTCAGGAAAGAAGAAAAAAATTTTACAAAGAAAACTTATTTAAAAAGAAAGGATTCTTCAGAAAAAAAATAACCCTTCCCACAAAAAATGTCAGGCCCCAAATGACTTCACTGATGAATTAATTCTACCAAAAATTTCAGGAAGAAGCAATACCAATTCTATACTAACTCTTCCTAAGGAATGAAGAGGAGGGACTATTTCCCAACTCATAAAAACTGATAACAAAATATTTTCTATGAGGTCAGCATTACCTTGATGCAAAATTTTCTTAACAAAATTTCAGCAAATTGAATCCAGCAAGATATAAAAGGATAATAAAACACCAAGATGAGTGGGGATTATCCCAGGAATGCAGAGATGGTTTAACATTGGAAAATCAGTCAATGTAGTTCACTACATTAACAAACTAAAAAGGGAAAACCATACAATCATCTTAATAAATGCAGAAAAACACTTGACAAAATTCAATGTCCACTGAGCCATGGCTGCTGGGCCTGCGCGTCCGGAGCCTGTGCTTCGCAACGGGGGAGGCCACGA
The DNA here is from genome assembly GCF_026419965.1 of Kogia breviceps. Lineage (NCBI taxonomy): Eukaryota > Metazoa > Chordata > Mammalia > Artiodactyla > Physeteridae > Kogia > Kogia breviceps. Next base: position 73,700,693 of record NC_081330.1, on the reverse strand, counting down.
CAGTGAGAGGCCCGCATATCACACAAAAAAATAAATAAATAAATAAATAAATCTCTCAAACTCTGCGTACCACCTATGGGAATTAAAAAAAAAAATTCAATGTCCATTTCTGATAACAAATTTTCAGCAAAGTAGGAAGGTAAGGGAATATCCCTCAACTTGATGAAAAGCTACCACAAAAAGCCTACAGTTAGTATCATACTTATTGGTGAAAGATGAGGATTAGGGAAAGGAATGTCTACTTTTACCCTTCTATTCAACATTGTATTGGACATTCTAGTCAGTGCAATCAGACAAGACAAAGAAATAAAAGACATCAAATTGGAAAAGGAGTAAAACTGTCCTTATTCACAGACATAATCACCTAAGTAGAAAATCTGATGGGATTTTCAGAAAATCTCCTTGAACCATTAAGTGTGTATATCAAGATTGCAGGATACAAGATCGATATATAAAAATTGTGTTTCTACATACCAGCAATGAAAAAAATTTGATAATCAAAATTAAGAAAGCAATCATTTAAAATAGCAATAAAATACTTAGTGATAACTAATCCAATAACTAATCCAAAATATATAGGTATGAGTCTGACAAAAGTTGTGAAAGATTTGAACACTGAAAACTACAGAACATTGCTGTGAGAAACTGAAGAAGACCCAGAATAACTGGGGAGTTATATCATGTTTATGCTACAGAAGACTTAACATTATTATTGTGTCAACTCTCCCTAAATTGATCTATAGATTCAAATGCAATCCCAACCAAACTCCCTGCAGGATCTTTTATAGAAATTGACAAGTTGATTCTAAACTTCATATGGAAATGCAAAGGACAAAGAATAGCTAAAAACAACTTTGAAGAAGAACATTAGAGGGCTAATATTACCTGATTTCAAGATTTAAAGTTACAGTAATATAGACATCATGATATTGATGCAAAACAGATAAATAGATCAATGAATGAAATATAAAGTTCAGACTTACAAGTATATGGACAATTACTTTTTAACAAAGGCAAAGAGGTAGTTCACTGGAGATATAATAATCTTCTCAATAAATGATGTTAGAAAAATTGGATGGATATCTGTATGTGAAAAAAGAACTTCCATCCATACCTTGCACCTGTAAAAAAATTAATTCAAAATGGATCAGAGACCTAAATGTAATACTTTTAGATAGAATATGATAGATCTAAATATAAAACTTCTAAGAGAAAACAGGAAAAAGTTTGTGAACTTGGGTTAGGTAACAAATTTCTAAGACATGACACCATGATCATAATCCATAAAAAATAGATAAATTGGACTTCATAAAAATGAAAAATTGGTGTTCTTCAAAGACACAGTAAAGAAAATGGGTAGACAACCCATAGAATGAGAGAATATATGTGCAAAGCATATATCTGATAAAAGACTTGTACCAGAATATATAAAGAACTGGGACTTCCCTGGTGATCCAGTGGTTAAGACTCCACGCTCCCAATGCTGGGACCCGGGGTCAATCCCTGGTCAGGGAACTAGATCCCACATGCATGCTGCAACTAAGACCTGATGCAGCCAAATAAATAAATAACTATTTTTTTTAAAAAACAAAACAAAACAAAAAAAAGAATATATAAAGAACTGTTGAAACTTATCACCAAGAACACAAACAGCCCAATTTAAAAATGGGCAAAAGGCACGAACAGACATTTCACCAAAAAAGATATATAGATGGCAAATAAGTACATGAAAAGATGCTCAACATCATTAGTCATTGGGGGAAATATAAATAAAACTGCAATGAGATATACACTATCAGATTGGCTAAAATTTAAATTTTGACCATACCAAATGTTGACAAGGATGTGGAGGAACTGGAAATCTCATACATTGCTGATGGGAATGTACATGGTACAACCATTTTGGAAAACAGTTTAACAGATTCTTAAATAGTTAAAAATACATTTGCCATGTGATCAACCATACTACTCTTAGGTTTTTACCCATGAGAAATTAAAACATGTGTCAAAATAAATACTTGAATATGAATGTTCATAGCAGCTATATTTGTATTGGTGAAAAACTGGAAACAACTCAAATATCCCTCAATTAGGGTATGGTTAAACACACTGTGATATGTCCATACAATAGGACACCATTCAGCATTAAAAAGGAATAAACTATTCCATGTGATTACTTTTATATAAAACTCTAAGACATGCAAACTAATGTATAATGAAAGAAATCAGATCAGTTGCCTTGAGACAAGGCCAAAGGTGGAGGGATTTACAAAGGAGCATGAGGAAGCTTTGGAGGGTGATACATATGTTCAATATCTTAATTGTGCTGGTGTGTATATATGTCAAATCTTATTAAACTGTATACTTTTAATATGTGCAATTTTATTAGTCAATTATATCTCATTATAGCTGTTAAATTAGATGATCCCAGAAAGCTTTTTTGAAGACTTAGACAAGCTTAATCTAAAATTTAAATGGAAAGACACCAGACCTAGATTAACTAAAGCAATCTTGAAAAAGAATAAAGTGGGAGGAATCACTCTATCCAGTATTAAGGTATACCATATAACTGTGGTAATCAAAATAGTGTAATATTGGAAGAAAGACAGACACACAGATTGATAGAACAGAATAGAGAACCTAGAAATAGAACCTCATTGATTTTTGACAAAGGTGGAAAACCAATTCAATTTAGAAAGCACAGACTTTTCAACAAATGGTGCTGGAGTAAATGAACATCCATAGACAGAAAAATGAACCTCTATCTAAACCTCACATCTTATACAAAATTAACTGAAGATGGATCACAGATTTAAGTGTAAAACCTAAACCTATAAAAAGTTTAGAAGAAAAGAATACAGAAAACCTCCAGGATATAGAACTAGTCAGAGTTCTTAACCTTTACACTGGATGCATCATCCATAAAACATTTTTTGATAAATTGGACTTTATCAAGGTTAAAAAAACTTTTGCTCTGTGAAAGATTATGTTAAGAGAATGAAAAGACAAGCTACAAACTGGGAGAAAATATTTGCAAACCACATACTTGAAAAAAGGACTTGTATCTAGAATATATAAAGAACTCTCAAAACTTAGTGAAAAAAAATCTAATTAGAAAATGGGTAAAACACACCAAGAAGATATACAGATGGCAAAAAACTCATGAAAATATGTCAATATCACTAGCTATTAGAGCAATTTTGCTCTAGGTTGTGGGCATAAGACATCATTACATACCTATCAGAATGGCTAAAATTTAAAAAAAATAGTGACAAAACCAAGAACTGGTGAGGATACAGAGAAACTGGATCACTCATACATTGCTAGTGGGAATATAAAACGGAACAGCCACTCTGGGAAAGAGTTTCTTATAAAACTAAACATGTAACTATCGTATGACCCAGCAATTGGACTCCTGGGCAATTTCTCTCCCAGAGAAATGAAAATTTATATTCACACCAAAACCTGTAAATGATATGATGACTATACTTAACAATATTGTTTAGTATATTTAAAAGTTGTTAAGAGAATACATCTTAAAAGTTCTCAACACAAGAAGAAAAATGTAACGATGTTAGGTGATGGGTGGTAACTAAACTTACTGTGGTATAATTTTTTGCTTGTTTCTTTGTTTTTTGAATTTTATTTTATTTATATTTTTATACAGCAGGTTCTAATTAGTCATCCATTTTATACACATCAGTGTATACATGTCAATCCCAATCACCCAATTCACCAGATCACCACAACCAGGCCAGCCACTTTCCTCCCTTGGTGTCCATACGTTTGTTCTCTACATCTGTGTCTCAATTTCTGCCCTGCAAACTGGTTCACCTGTACCACTTTTCTAGGTTCCACAAATATGCGTTAATATACAATATTTGTTTTTCTCTTTCTGACTTACTTCACTCTGTATGAGAGTCTCTGCATGTATCCACGTCTCTACAAATGACCCAATTTTGTTCCTTTTTATGGTTGAGTAATATTCCATTGTATATATGTACCACACCTTCTTTATTCATTCGTCTGTCAATGGGCATTTAGGTTGCTTCCATGACCTGGCTATTGTAAATAGAGCTGCATTGAACATTGGGGTGCGTGTGTCTTTTTGAATTATGGTTTTCTCACGGGATATGCCCAGTAGTGGGATTGCTGGGTTATATGGTAATTCTATTTTTAGTTTTTTAAGGAACCTCCATACTGTTCTCCATAGTGGCTGTATCAATTTGCATTCCCACCAACAGTGCAAGAGTGTTCCCTTTTCCCCACACCCTCTCCAGCATTTGTTGTTTGTAGATTTTCTGATGATGCTCATTCTAACTGGTGTGAGGTGATACCTCATTGTAGTTTTGATTTGCATTTCTCTAATAATTAGTGATGCTGAGCATCCTGTCATGTGTTTGTTGGCAATCTCTATGTCTTCTTAGGAAAAATGTCTATTTAGGTCTTCTGCCCATTTTTGGATTGTGTTGTTTGTTTTTTTAATATTGAGCTGCATGTGTTGTTTATATATTTTGGAGATTAATCCTTTGTCCATTGATTCGTTTGCAAATATTTTCTCCCATTCTGAGAGTTGTCTTTTTGTCTTGTTTATGTTTTCCTTTGCTGTGCAAAAGCTTTTAAGTTTCATTAGGTCCCATTTTTTTCTTTTTGTTTTTATTTACATTACTCTAGGAGGTGGATCAAAAAAGATCTTGCTGTGATTTATGTCAAAGAGTGTTCTTCCTATGATTTCCTCTGAGAGATTTATAGTGTCCGGTCTTACATTTAGGTCTCTAACCCATTTAGAGTTTATTTTTGTGTATGGTGTTAGGGAGTGTTCTAATTTCATCCTTTTACATGTAGCTGTCAAGTTTTCTCAGCATCACTTATTGAAGAGACTGTCTTTTCTCCTTTGTATATCCTTGCCTCCTTTGTCATGGATTAGTTGACCATAGTTGCCTGGGTTTATCTCTGGGCTTTCTACCTTGTTCCATTGATCTATATCTCTGTTTTTCTGTCAGTACCATATTGTCTTGATTACTGTAGCTTTGTAGTATAGTCTGAAGTCAGTGAGTCTGATTCCTCCGGCTCCTTTCTTTTCCCTCAAGACTGCTTTGGCTATTCGGAGTATTTTGTGTCTCCATACAAAATTTAAGATCTTTTGCTCTAGTTCTGTAAAAGATGCCATTAGTAATTTGATAAGAATTGCTTGAATCTGTAGATTGCTTTGGGTAGTACAGTCATTTTCACAATAGTAGTTCTTCCAATCCAGGAACATGGTATATCTCTCCATCTGTTGGTACCATCTTTAATTTCTTTCATCAGTGTCTTATAGTTTTCTGCATACAGGTCTTTTGTCTCCTTAGGTAGGTTTATTCCTAGGTATTTACTTCTTTTTGTTGCAATGGTAAATGGGAGTGTTTCCTTAATTTTTGTTTCAGATTTTTCAACAATAGTGTATGAGAATGAAAGAGATTTCTGTGCATTAATTTTGAATCCTCAACTTTACCAAATTCATTGATTAGCTCTGGTAGTTTTCTGGAGGCATCTTTAGGATTTTCTATGTAGAGTATCATGTCATCTGCAAACAGTGACAGTTTTACTTCTTCTTTTCCAATTTGTATTCCTTTTATTTCTTTTTCTTCTCTGATTGCCATGGCTAAGACTTCCCAAACTATGTTGAATAATAGTGGTGAGAGTGGACATCCTTGTCTTGTTCCTGATCTTAGAGGAAATGCTTTCAGTTTTTCACCATTGAGAATGATGTTTGCTGTGGGTTTGTCATATATGGCCTTTATTACTTTGAGGTAGGTTCCCTCTGCCCACTTTATGGAGAGCTTTTATCCTACATGGGTGTTGAATTTGTCAAAAGCTTTTTCTGCATCTATTGAGATGATATGGTTTTTATTCCTCAATCTGTTAATATGTTGTATCACATTGATTGATTTGCATATATTGAAGAATTATTGCATCTCTGGGATAAATCCCACTTGATCATGGTGTACAATCCTTTTAATGTGTAGTTGGATTCTGTTTGCTAGTATTTTGTTGAGGATTTTTGTATCTATATTCATCAGTGATATTGGTCTGTAATTTTCTTTTTTTGTAGTATCTTTGTCTGGATTTGGTATCAGGATGATGGTGGCCTCATAGAATTAGTTTGGGAGTGTTCCTTCTTCTGCAATTTTTTGGAAGAATTTGAGACGGATGGGTATTAGCTCTTCTCTAAATGTTTGATAGAAGTCACCTGTGAAGCCATCTGGTCCTGGACTTTTGTTTGTTGGAAGATTTTTAATCACAGTTTCCATTTCATTACTTGTGATTGGTTGGTTCATATTTTCTGTTTCTTCCAGGTTCGGTCTTGGAAGGTTATACCTTTCTAAGAATTTGTCCATTTCTTTTTTTTTTTTTTTTTTTTTTTTTTTTTTTTGTGCTATGCGGGCCTCTCACTGTTGTGGCCTCTCCCGTTGCGGAGCACAGGCTCCGGATGCGCAGGCTCTGCAGCCATGGCTCACGGGCCCAGCCGCTCCGCGGCATGTGGGATCTTCCCGGACCGGGGCACGAACCCGTGTCCCCTGCATCGGCAGGTGGATTCTCAACCACTGCGCCACCAGGGAAGCCCTGTCCATTTCTTTAAGGTTGTCCATTTTATTGGTATAGAGTTGCTTGTAGTAGTCTCTTAGAATGCTTTGTATTTCTGCGGTGTCTGTTGCAACTTTTCCTTTTTCATTTCTAATTTTATTGATTTGAGTCCTCTCCCTCTGTTTCTTGATGAGTCTGGCTAATGGTTTATCAATTTTGTTTATCTTCTCAAAGAACCAGCTTTTAGTTTTATTGATCTTTGCTATTGTTTTCTTTCTTTCTATTTCATTTATTTCTGCTCTTATCTTTATGATTCCTTTCCTTCGGCTAACCTTGGGTTTTGTTTGTTCTTCTTTCTCTAGCTCCTTTAGGTGTAAGGTTAGATTGTTTCTTTGGAATTTTTCTTGTTTCCTGAGGTAGGCTTGTATAGCTATAAACTTCCCTCTTAGAACTGCTTTTGCTGCATCCCATAGGTTTTGGATCATAGTGTTTTCATTGTCATTTGTCTCTAGGTATTTTTTTTCTAGGTATTTTTTCATTTCCTCTTTGTTTTCTTCAGTAATCTCTTGGTTATTTAGGAGTGTATTGTTTAGCTTCCATGTGTTTGTGTCTTTTATGTTTTTTTCCCTGTAATTCATTTCTAATCTCATAGTGTTGTGGTCAGAAAAGATGCTTGATATGATTTCAATTTTCTTAAATTTTCTGAGGTCCTGGATCATCTTCACTATCATTATTCTGAATACTTTTTCTGGAAGTTTGCCTATCTCCTCTCCATTTAGTTGTTTTTCTGGGGTTTTATCTTGTTCCTTCATCTGGTACATAGCCCTCTGCCTTTTCATCTTGTCTATCTTTCTGTGAATGTGGTTTTTGTTCCACAGGCTGCAGGATTGTAGTTCTTCTTGCTTCTGCTGTCTGCCCTCTTGTGGATGAGGCTATCTAAGAGGCTTGTGTAAGTTTCCTGATGGGAGGGACTGGTGGTGGGTAGAGCTGACTGTTGCTCTGGTGGGCAGAGCTCAGTAAAACTTTAGTCCACTTGTCTGCTGATAGGTGGGGCTCGGTTTCCTCCCTTTTGGTTGTTTGGCCTGAGGTGACCCAACCCTGCAGCCTACCTGGGCTCTTTGGTGGGGCTAATGGCGGACTCTGGGAGGGCTCACACCAAGGAGTACTTCCCAGAACTTCTGCTGCCAGTGTCCTTGTCCTCACGTTGAGACAGAGCCACCCCCTGCCTCTGCAGGAGACCCCCCAACACTAGCAGGTAGGTCTGGTTCTGTCTCCTATGGGGTCACTGTTCCTTCCCCTGGTTCCTGATGCACACACTGCTTTGTGTGTGTCCTCCAAGAGTGGAGTTTCTGTTCCCCCAGTCCTGCCAAAGTCCTGCAATCAAATTCCACTAGCCTTCAAATTCTGATTGTCTAAAAATTCCTCCTTTTGTTGCCGGACCCCCAGGTTTGGAAGCCTGATGTGGGGCTCAGAACCTTCACTCCAGTGGGTGAACTTCTGTGGTATCAGTATTCTCCAGTTTGTGAGTCACCCACCCAGCAGTTATGGGATTTGATTTCATTGTGATTGTGCCCCTCCTACCATCTCATTGTGGCTTCTCCATTGTATTTGGATGTGGGGAATCTTTTTTGTGAGTTCCAGTGTCTTCCTGTTGATGATTGTTCAGCAGTTAGTTGTGATTCTGGTGTTCTCGCAAGAGGAAGTGAGAACACGTCCTTCTACTCTGCCATCAAATCACAATTTGCATGTTATCAAGATCCCCTGGTGATTGGGGTTATTAATATAAACATGAAAGTTTGAGAAGTCCTGCTTACAAGTGCCATCCATAAAGCAAGCAGCTCCTTGTTGGTCAGTTGAGAACTGTTTATAAGGCACTGTCCAAGTGATGACAGAATCTGGCGGCTCCTCATACAGTTTCAAAGTCAGTCCGGACACCATGTCTGCTGACACCTTGATCTTGGACTTCCCAGGCTTCTGAAATTCGCTTATTCCCTGTGGTATAATTTTGCAATACATACATATATCAAATCATTATGTTATACACCTAAATCTATACATGTTACATGTCAGTTATATCTCAATTTTTTAAAACCCTGTATACATGTTCATACAGGTCTCATAGCAGCTTTATTCCTAACAGAAAAAAATCTGGAAATAACCCAGATAGCCTTCAACAACCCAGAGATCATTCATGTGAATGATTGAACAAACTGGTTATCTATATCATGGAATACTACTCAGCAATAAAAAAAGAATGAACTATTGATACACAAAACAACTTGGATAAATCTCCGTGTAATTATCCTGAATGAAAAGCTAACCCCACAAAGATATACGCTGTCTTATTCCTTTTCTATTATATTCTTGAAATGACAAAACTATAGGGGTAGAGAACAGATTTGTGGTTGCCAGGGGTTTGAGATGGGTTGCAGGAGGGCAGGTGTGGGAGGATGGTATGTATGGTTTTAATGGGCTGACATGAAAAATGGATGTAATGATGGAACTGTTCTGTACTTTGACTTTGGTGGTGGATACAAGAACCTACACATGTGATGAAATTGCATAGAAGTAAATAGGCATGCACACACACAACTGAGTCCACGTAAAACTGGGATATCTGTATAAATTTGGGGGATTGTATCAATGTCAATATCACGGTTGCAATAGTGTACTATAGTTTTGCAGGATGTTGCCATTGGAGGAAACTGGGCGAAGGGTAAATGGGATCCCTGTATTATTTTTACAAGTGCATGTGAATCTATGATAGTCTCAAAATTAAAGTTTTAAATGTTTAATTTTAAAACACCTCTGCTTGGAGTTCCCTGGTGGTCCAGTGGTTAAGAATCTGCCTGCCAATGCAGGAGACACGAGTTCAGTCCCTGGTCCGTGAAGATCCCACATGCCATGGAGCAACTAAGCCTGTGCGCCACAGCTACCGAGCCCACGTGCTGCAGCTACTGAACCCCACGTGCCTAGAGCCCCTGCTCTGCAATAAGAGAAGCCACCACAATGAGAAGCCCACACACTGCAACAAAGAGTAGCCCACACTCATCACAACTAGAGAAAGCCCGTGCACAGCAATGAAGACCCAGTGCAGCCAATAAATAAATAAAATTAATTAAATTTATAAAAATAAATAAAAAATAAATGAAATTAAACACCTCTGCTTAAAACACCTCCAGAAGTATTCAATGATATAATTTATGTAAGTGTCTGGCACATTTTATATACTTAACAAACATTCAGGAAACAATCATAATCATAATGTCATTCATTCAATCAATTATTTAACATATATTTATTGAGGGTCTACTACATGTCAAGCACTGTTCCAGGTCCTGGGTTATAGAGCAATGGACAAAATAAAAATGGTCTCCACCCTCATAGAACTTATAGTCCAGAGAAGGAGACAGACAGTAAACCAAAATGCAAATAAATCATTGAAACTACAAATTTTGAGAAGTACTCTGAAGGAAACAGGGTGTTGTAATACAGAATAACATGGATGGGCCTCCTTTTGACAGAGTGATCTGGGGAGGACTCTATAGGAGACAATTTGAGGCTGAGAGCTGAAGGATGAGAAGGAAACAGCTATATTCTCTCATGTAGAAATATGGGAGTGGAGGGTTGACGGAGACTAAATGGCAGTCAAGGCAGAGGGAACAGCATGTGTCAACCTCTAAGCAAGCAAGAAGTTGTAGGGGGTTGGGGGGAAGGGGTACAGAAAGAAGACAGTTCAAGCAGAGGACATCACCAGGAAGAGATGAGCTCAGAGATGCAGCTAAGGTCAAGATTATGTAGTGCCCTATAGACAATGATAAAGACTTTGGATTTTATTCTGATTGAGATGGAAATCATTAGAGAGTTTTATGGAAGGGAGTACCATAATCTGCTTCATATTTTAAGCAGATCATACACACAGGTATATGAACAGAATGAGGAAGAAAGTGGAAAGACCAACTAGAAGTTGCATTTATACAGTTAAAGAATGTTGGCTTAGCTTAGGGTGAAAAGGACCTACCTGTTATCTTTGGAGAGTGAAGAGATGGCCAATATTATGGATATGTTAAGGTTTCTTACTAACGTCTCAGATAGAAGAGATGATTTTGAATGTAAAATTGTACAAGTCCCTCCAAATGGTACTTTCCAGCAGGTGGCTAGAAATCCAAGAGATCAGCAGGGACTAAAGATATAGATATGGGAGTTATTGTCATTGAGGGTATGATTGAATGCATAGGAATAGATGACATCACCAAGGGAGAAAGAGAGGCAAGAAAGGACAGAGAAGACCAAGGGTAGAATTGAGTATAGCACACATATTTATTTTATTTTTCTGTTAAAAACTACTTTTAGTTATAAAAGTAATATAACCATACTACAGGACATTCTGAAAGTAGAAAAGAAGAAATCTAACCACCTAAATTAACCATTTTATCATTTGTAAGTATTTCTTCCTCCTAAGCTTTCATGTACATCTTTTAACTAGTATGCATTTAATCTTATATCCTACTTCCTCACTTAACAGTATGTTTCAAAATAACCTACTATTGGAAGTGGGAGAAGAGTTTCCCGCAAAGCCAAGAGAAGTAGTAGTTAGCAGAGGAGAATAATTTAAGGGAATAAGTGCCATTAGACTGTTACTGGTGACCTTGAAGGGGAAATACAAACGTGTGTATGAATGACCAGTTTTTACTTTGGTGGCAAAGGGATAGGGAAGGACAAAATTTTGAAGTGGTGACTGGCTCCAGGGAGGGTATTTAGAGAAATATCTGAGAATGGTTATAGACAGAGGAAGGAAGCAGAAGAGAGGGAGAAATTTAAAATGTTGTTGACAGGATATAATTAATGGAGCACAGTCTCTATAGAAGTAGGAGGGGTTGGGATTAAAAGCAGGGAATGAGAAAAATTTCTTTCTCTCACATTGGAGAGAAGAGACTGGGTAAGGGAAGAAGTTGAAATAGCTCATGCTGGAAGATGACTAGAGAGTCTCAGTCAAGTAGAAGGTGAGGTCAAGGTTATTGCCTGAGAGTGAGGGAGACAAAACTGAATCAGGGGCTTTGGGAAATGAATAATGTTTCAATTGGTTAAACAGGAAGTCAACAAGATTGCAGAGCAGACCAATGGATAACTAGTCATATCATATCAGAATTAGGCAGGACCTCCAATATCATTGAGTCCAGTTCCTCATTTACACATGAGGGGTTGAGGCCCAGTTTAAGAGAGGTGTGCCAGGGACTCCCTGGTGGTCCAGTGGTTAAGACTCCATGCTCTCACTGCCAAGGGTCCACGTTCAGTCTCTGGTGGGAGAACTAAGATCCCACAAGCCACACGGTGCGGCAGGAGAAAAAAAAGAGGTGTGCCAATTACACATCTGGTAAGAGCTAGATCTAGCATGTGAACCTAGGTCTACCTAAATGCCTGTCCAGCCCAGGAAAAAAGGCTTAATGCTTTCCTTCTGATCTATCCCATGGGAGGGACTTTCCCCTATTTAGCCAGAGACAGAACCAGCAGCAACTTTGTTCCAGCTGCCAGCACTGTCCCAAATCTGCATGTCGGCTACCCACTCTCTGAGAGTCATCTTCATGGACAATCCCTGGTCTAGAATGTTGGAAAGACAAGTACAGGCTTTCAAAAAAGGGTTGGAAGGCTTTTAGCTTAATCAATTAGACAATCCTCCTCAAAAGAGCTTCTTTCCTTTTCATCAGAATGGAATGGAGACTAGCAAAAATTTGAAAACAACCTAGAATGATCAACACTAGGGACAAGGTTTAACAAATGATCAATAAGGAATACTATGCAGTCATTAAAATAAGTGTGAAGACTATAGAAATGAAAACATGCTTGCAGTTCAATGGTAAGAGAAGACATAGAATTCAAAATGGCATGTATTCCATAAATGCAATATGTAAAAGTCATTAATGCTCACTGAAGGTAATATTCAGAAAGGGAAACTGTTCACATGATGGAAATGTTATGACTTTTAAATGTCCTTTATTCAGATAAAAACTAAATAAATAAAAAGTAACTATTAAGTCCTCTGGAAAAGAAATATTTATTTTCATAGTTGTTGAAAATAAATGTTTTCTATTGTTAAACAAGTTTAAATGGAGACACTGAGAAACATAATCCACTGAAATGCTCAACTTCTTCTGCACAGTAAGCAGAGGCATTTAGCAGCAATAAATCTTCTGGCTGTCTCAGACACATTTTCTTGGGTACCTCTCCTTTAGCAACACCCCTTTTTTCTCCCTTTTCCTCCTCCAGCATTAGAAGCAGATGGCTGGTAGATCTCAAAGGGCAGCTCAGTGAGAGAGGAGATTATAATATTAGGCTCCTAGGTGTTAGGCCAGCACATGTTTCATTTATTTATTTGCTTTAACATTATTTTTAACTTATTTTAGAAACTGTACTTTATAAAAGGAAAAAAGAAATTATATTCATCTGTAATCTCATCATTAAACAATTGTTTCTTGAGATATATTTTTATAGAGTTACAATGAAAATGTCTATACAATTATGTGTTCTATTTTTGCCTCAACCTCTTAATGTTATTGTATTTAGGCTTTTCTATGTTTATTGCAGTCCTCAGAATTATGATGTTTATTGCCCACATAATATTCCATTCAATCTGTGTGTCTTTTTATGTGTCTTAAATCACTTAACTACTCTGATTTTGTTGGACATTTAGCTGTTACCAGTTTTTTTGAGATTATGCATAATGGCATGTAAAATGTATTTGCATATATAGTTATTTCCTGATTTTGAATGATTACCTTAATGACAAGTTGCCACAAGTGGAATTACTATGTGAAAGAACATGAATATTTTTTATGACTTCTGATATGTATTGCCAAATTGCCTTTCAAAAAAATTGTCCTAATTTATCCTTCTGCTGAAACAGTGTTGAGGATATCTTTCCATCCTCTCCCTCCAAGCCAAACCAACATTGCATTTAATCATATTTGCAAATTTAATATGCATAAAATGGTTATTGTTCTTTAGTACCAGCATGGTTGAATGTGTTAAATCACACCATCTAAGATCTTAGATCGGGGATTAGATGTGGGTGGGTCTTGAATCCTAGTCCAGTGCTTTTATTTCCCCTCTATTTTTGTGTGTATATGAATTGTCTGTTTCATGCCTTTTCCAGCTTCCTAATAGCTTGGGTTGTTGCTGGAGAGGGATAAAGGGGAAAGGGGCAACTATAAAAGCATTCAGGTTATCCCATGCAATTGCTCTTCCACACAACATAAGGGATAACAAGATGCCAGTTATCTCCAAGCTGGTCAATGAAGGGATGAGGAAAAAGGCAAGTTGATGAGTACTGCTGAAGAATGGAGAAAAGCACCAATGAAAAGACTCTGGCTTGCTTTTGATTTCTGGACCTCTACTCATTTTCAGGCATACATAAAACCCAAAGGTGTACAGGCACTTAATAGAAAATCGGTTACACAATACGTGAAGTGCTAGAAAAATTGGCAGAATTCTTCACAATCCTCCCTAATGTGTTCCTGAAGCTTCCCAGTGGGCCTGCTCATGGGGATTGTATTTACTTGTACTTTGTTGCCAGGCAAGAATCAAGGTGTTGTATTTCAACCAGATGTCCTGAGTTGGGCTCTGCAAGATAGAGTAGCAAAGGGAGACATGTGTTTTCCTTTACACAGACCTTCTCAGGCCATCATCAGCTGCTTTCAGTCTCATGGGTGGATCTCTCTACTTGTCAGATGTTCTAGCTCCTAAGGCTTTGGAAAAGCCACCTTGTGTTTCTCTAATCCACCTTGGGCATTGCCAATTTTCTTTTAAGTGTCAAGTTACTGGTCCAAGGGTTTTCTTAGGCCATCCCCCTGGCTGCCTCCTGACCTGGGCCCCCAGGGGTTATGGAGCTTGCTGACCTTAAAGCAGTCTGATTGCAACAGGTCTTTCTAGTGTCAAGGAAATTTGTGAGACTTTGAATGGGCAAAAATGATTATTGGATGCCCTGACTTGTGCACGCTTCTGTGTTACGTGTTTTTCATTGGCTTTGAGCTATTTAGCAACTCTATAAATTGTGGAAAACTAAGGGTAGTGCAAAATATTCTTATTCATAGAAATGCAGATGAATTTTGCCTGGTGTAATGCACTTGGTTACTGTCCCATGGATATTGACCAGTTTTGCATCTATTTGAAAATTCACTGCAGCATTCCTAATTGCCTATGGGAATCTATGTCCTTTGAATTCTCCTTTGAACTGGTTGTAACATCTTACTGCTTCCCTCATTAATTAATGAATTAACTACAATTTTGACATGTGTTCCTTTTACATTTGCATGAGAGTCATGATTTTACCTTTAAAAAATTATCGTAGCTTGCCTTTCCACAGGGGCTTACAGGACCAAATGGGTCGTTTTCTCTGAACTGAATTCATTCAGCTCTGTTCACCATAATATTTTCAATTTAACTTTTTTTTAAGGAGAAGAATTGACATATATACACTAATATGTATAAAATAGATAACTAATAAGAACCTGCTATATAAAAAAATAAAGTTAACTTTAAAAAGAAAATCAAAACAGCAACTATATTAGTTATAACTTTAACCAATGCTAATTCCAGCCAGCTTTTCTCAGAATTCTGTTCTGCAGCTTCCCCAAAAGACATTTTTGGAAGAAGCAATTTACTTTGACTGTAAGTTTTTGGACCCATCAGAATCTGCCGAAAGAAGTTCCCTGGCTTGTCCAGAATAGGTCTGATCACCCCCTCAGATGTTGGGGCTTCTCATAAGTTAAGTGGTACTTTGTCAGTGGGTTTCAACCTTTCCAAAAGGGCAGTTTTGTGTAGAAACCATTTATACTAGAAATTTCTCATTTCTCCCTCAAATTTCAAAATTTTAAGAGTGTATTTAAGCACAGCTTGGCAGCTGTTTCTTAAAAAAAATGTTACTAATTAAATAATAAAGATAGTTGCACAGAGCCTTTTTTGGTGATGGGATTCTGAAACAGTCAAGGTAAGATTAGTATTTGCACTCATTTGGTTGAATACAGGAATGAGAAAATGGAGGAATACCTCAAGGCAAAGTACAAACCAGGAAAATTATTGGGTGTTCATAGGGAATAAGACTAAGAGTCAGAAGCAAGGCCAGTGATTTCTAGTCAATTTCCTATCTCATGCTTTCGGCTCAGAGGAAGTAAAATGGAAGTAATTCGTGTGCTTTGAAAATGCCTTAAGATGGTCAGATATGGATATATAAGCTAGTGGCTTGGGGGAGAAAGGAGGGAGGGGCAATTGGTTCTAGTCTAGTTAATTCATTAACCTGATGGGCATGATTGTTGGCCTTTCTGGGCTTCAGTTTCTTCTGAAAAATGGATGGGTTGGACTAGGTGGTCTCCAAAGAGCCTTCTAGTTCTGACCTCTTTAAGTCAGCTGTAAAGGCTAAGAAAGAAAATGGCTGTGACTTTAGAAACTCTGGGCATTAAACAAAGTGGAGCTCTGCTAAACTAACGGTGTCCCACCTGTTCTTGCAAGGCTAAGGCCTTTGGGCCTGAAACCAAGTCCCCCCTAAAATCAAGTTCCCCTGCTGAGTTTACAATTAACCTCTCTATCCAAAACTTTATTCCCTTTCTTGTCCCTTCCCTGTTCCCCTCAAGATTGAGAAGTATCAAAGAAAAGAGGAGATTGAAACCAAAAAGGACCCTGCAGGGCCTTCTCAGAGTACAAAAGGCCCTCCATGTCCCCCGTTTCTTGTTTGTAGAGAAAGGCTTTAGTTTCCTAGGCCTTCCCTGAGTTCCAAAGAGCAGACATATGCAGTTATTAATTAGGGAAGTGAGGGAATGCAGAAACAAAGGAAAAGCAATTAAGCAAGAAATGTAATAATAATAGTTCAGTGATAAAACAAGGGATATACATAACAATTTTATGCATATCTTTGAGTTGCTATGCAGAAACTAAGACTCCCCCCCACCCAGATGAAGGAGAGTGACTATGAAACAGGATAGAAGGGGGCAGGGCAAAACCTTTAAAAGAATGACATAGCCATAGGACATGACAAAAACTGGTTAGAATCAACTAGGTCCAAGATGGTGGAAGATTCTCGACTTCCAGTGGAGCTTGAGCCTCATTATACATTCATTGTAATACATTAACATCTAAATGACACACCCACCAGCACCATGACAGTTCTGAAGCTAACCATAAAAGGACAAAAAGTGGGCAGTGGCCCAATTCCTGGAAATCCTCCCCCTTCCCCGAAATAGTTGGAATAATCCCCCCACTCATTAGCCTATGAAATCTCCCAGCCCATAAAAACTAACCACGTCATATTTCGGGGCCTCTCGCCTTCTGAGATGGCCCACACTCTGTCTGTGGAGTGTGTTTCTCTCTAAATAAATCCACTTCTTGCCTACCACTTTGTCTCTCACTGAATTCTTTCTGTGATGAGACATCAAGAACTTGAGCTTTATTAAGTCCTGTGACCAGGTGTGTGATCTCAATTAAAAGACCATGGGTTCAAGTCCCAATCTGAGTTGCACAGTTTCCACTACATGCTGACCACAGGCAGCCCAGATGATTAAGATTCCTGAAACATCATCCTGTTACCTCACCACCAACCAATCATGAACCGTGCAGTCCTTACCCCAGATGTTGCCTTTAAAAACTCTTTGATGAAGTCCATTGGGGAGTTCAGGTCTTTTGAACATGAGCCAAACATTTGCTTGGTGCCCTGCAAATAAACATAATAAATGTGGTACTTTGATTCACCACAACCCTGTGTCAGAAAATTGGCTTTGCTGTGTGGTGGGTGAGCAGACCCAAGTTCAGTTCAGTAACAGGCCCAAGTGCATAAGTTCTGGTGGGCTGTAGTGACACTTAGGCCACTTCTCTGGGCTGCCACCTCCTTCCTCCTCAGAGATCAGTCTTCTTTCCCAAGCAATTTGACACATTTCTAAGGGCAGCTCCTTTCCTTTAAGCATGGGCTTGGTCTCAACTCCATTTTCTATGGATCCCACTTTCTATTGCCAGGTAAAGCTTAGCTTCCAGACTCCTCACAAAGGAGTAAGTTGATGGAAGCAAAACCTGTACTCCTAGAGTTAATTGGAGATAGGTTCCTACAAGAAGAATGAAATTCCTACATTAATTGAATTGAACTTGTATGAAAAGAAGTGTTAAGTTGGTGGTCACAACTGCCACAGGCCTGTAGCCTGCTGGATTCGGCCTCCTGAGTATTCATTCCTTAGTTCCCACAGTTCATGGAAGTTCTGTGATCTATGTGTGCCTACAGCCAGTGCTCAATAACTCTTTGAAAAGTGGAGGGATAAATGAATGAAATTACAAATGGACAAATGAAAGAATCAATATATTGCCTTCTGGGAAGTTTTTGCTGAGAAAATTCTTTTGCAATAACACTTTGAAGATCCCTTCTGCCACCAGACACACTACCATTTCTCCTTGACTCTATCTCATATAATCTCCTGGGTCTATATTTTCTTATTTGGTTTTATTATTTTCAAGATCTAATTTGATTTGGCTTTGGTATTATACCTTCCCATTTGACTGTAAAATCATATTGGGGTGAAGAAAGGGTACCATCATCTAACATCTAATAGATTTCAGCTTGAAAATTACAGAAAACTCCTTATTTCTTGCGTTCCTGTGTGTGCAAAATAAGTTGTTCATCATGGCGTAATGGATAGAGTGTGGGCTTTTCAATTAGGACAGACCATGTTTGAATCTTAGCACTACCAGTTTACTAGCTGGGAGGTGTTAGGCATGTTACTTCACTCTTCTTTGGGACTGTTATTTTTTTAACCTGTAGGAAAATGAGCGATTTGCCTCAAAAAGTTGTTTTGTAATTAAGCAGGACCCTATGGGGCCTTCCTGGGACAGACCCCTCCCCTGTATCCTCTGCTTTAGCTCCTCTCTGAAGTACCTAGATAATAGTATCTGATGCTCATTTTCTGAGTTATTTTACAAATGTTAAAATCTCCACCAAATGGAAAATGTCAACTACTTGATGACCATGAGCACATGGCCCCCAGGCCTACTGGAGCCTAAGGATTGATAATGTTAACCCCTGTGACATAGCCCGTTTACCTCACTATCAACCAGTTAGAGAATTGTGCATGAGCTGATCACACACCCTGGGATGCCCCTCCCTCACCTTGCTTTAAAAATGCTTTGCTGCAACCCATGGGGAGTTTGGGTGTTTTGAGCATGAGCTGCCCTGGACTCTGTTTTGTGCCCTGCAATAAACACTGCACTTTCCTTCACCACGATGTGGTATCAATAGATAGGCTTTACTGTGCACGGGCGAGGAGACCTGAATTTGGTTTAGTAACAGTTCCTGAAGATTAAGCGAGATAAATATGTCTAACTTTGCCTACCTTAGTGCCTGGCACATGGTAGGTACTCAATACAATGTAGCTATTATCTTAATATCTTACATTTGCATAGCACATTCCATTTCACAAAGCATTCTGCCATACCTTCTCTTACTCTTTTCATATATATAAAATATACACACACACACACACACACACACAAATATCTATCAGACATTGATGCCCCAAGACTCAAGTTGAACCAGAGCTTATCTTCAGGCCCTGACTCTTCACCTTGGACATAGGTTTCCATGCTTCCTGTCTTTCCAGGAGCCAGACTATTACGCATAGATTCCTGGACTTTTATTCAGTAAGTGCTAAGCAGGTAAGAGGGGTGCTTAAATTCTAACAATAGGCCGTTTCCTTAGCATTTCTTAGCTCGGGGCTGCATTTGATAGTTTTCCTGAGTTATTTAGAGGAAAGCCTTTAAATTGGGGAAATGTGTACATTTGTTTAACTTTTGCAGACCCTGAAACTCTTAAGACACGGTCTTTCCCCAAACCTAGGAGTGTTCCTGTGAGTCTGGCCTAGCTCAGAAGTGTAGTGGGAGGATGGATAAGGCACTTTGCTGTTAAACTGTATTTGTGAAAGACAAAGTTCTTATTTTTCAAAACAATAATTGTAGGGCAGACAAAAAAGGATGCCTGCCATTTCAATAAACAACGAGTGTTGCCTGCCATCAAGCCATCAGCCACTACAGTCGCCCCCAGGGTGTACCCTGAGGGGAATTCATGAGGGAGGAAAACAGGAGCCTGTCCCTAGATGGTTAAGATGCATATCAAAAGAATACTTTCAATGAGCCCAGGCTCTTACATCTTCCCATACATAGAAAAGCACTAAAATCATCAACTTGTCTGGGTTTTTTTTTTTTTTTTTTTTTTTTTTGCGTAGGCGGGCCTCTCACTGCGGTGGTCTCTCCCGTTGCGGAGCACAGGATCCAGATGCACAGGCTCAGCGGCCATGGCTCACGGGCCCAGCCGCTCCGCAGCATGTGGGATCCTCCCGGACCAGGGCACGAGCCCGCATCCCCTCCATCGGCAGGCGGACTCTCAACCACTGCGCCACCAGGGAAGCCCCGAGATGTCTGTTTTGTGTGATTAGCAAATCACTCTTGATGTTCCACTACATGTTTTATTTTTTTTTCTAGTCAAAAACACCTATATATCCTGGCTCCTCCTTTACCTCTTTGGAAAATTCCTCAGAGCTCTCTGAGAGGCTCTCTGTAGTGCTCAGTAAGGTCCCAAAATAAAACATAACTCGCAACTTTTAGGTTGTGGCTTTTTTTTTTTTCAGTCTATAGTAGATTGTATTAACTGTAGATTGTATTAATTGATTTTTCCACTGGTGTATCCCCAGCACTTAGAATGGTGCCTGGCACATAGCAGACACTCTCTGAGTATCTATTTGTTGCATGAATATGATAGTTCAACCACTGAAAGCCAACAGTATTCCCTCAATATACTCTAGTGGGTTGGGAGGGTGGGGTGGGGGGAGCTGGGGCAAGTTTGGGAAAGTTATTATAGCTCCAGAGTCTTCCAAGTCCTGTCACAGGTTGCTTATCACAGAGCTAAGATCTGATCCCCAAAATGCCTGACTCTCTGTGTCTGAGTCCAGATCAGATTTAAGGATCTGAATTCCCTAACTCTCATTCTCAGGAAATGTATATTATGGGCAGAGTCAATAAACTCTTTGGCCAGATCAACCAGGCAAACATAAGTGTGATGAACAAATATGAAAGTTTAGTAAGAAAAGGAACCCTAGGCTAAAAGTCAGGTGCCCTGACTGTATTACCTTGGAAAAGTCATTCTATCTCTATGGGCTTCAGTTTCCTCCCCTCTTAAATGAAGGCAAATGGCCACTCTATCTACCACAAATAGTTGTTTGGAGGATGTGAGAACCTGTAAAGACACTGCCAAAGATTATCTTAAAGCCCTACTCTGCCAAAAACTGAATCCGTGATCTCACAGTGGTCCTGATGTGCCATGTATCAATGGCTCTGTGGAATATGCAGTTTGTTTCTAGGCTTCTTGGTGGTCTGAAAGGTGAGACTGACACAAATTGCAGGGGACATAGATGCAAATGACATTTTGCCAGTAACAAGATCTATTTTTGAATGAAAAATTCCTCTCGTGAAGTGAGAGCCTCCCCATATGCTCAGCCACCCTGTGAGTAGCCAAAGACTTTATTGCAAAAATGAATACTCCATGTTAATGTTGTGCCATCTTGCTCCCTTACAGCAAGAGGAATGTTTATCACCTTATCATTGCTTCATGGATTTCTGCAAACATTTCTATGCCAGTCATGGCTACAGTCATTTCCTCCATCACGTTAGAGGTCTGCTGCTCTTTCCCTTCTTCAGTGTGTGTTTTACATTTTTTTTCTAAATATTAAATGTGCTCAGCATTTTATTTTACTTTGCTTTCCATCTAGAACAGTTGTCTCCATCAAACCCAGACCCCTTCTGCCTTCAAAACTCTGCTTAAAATTCATCTCTGCAGAATCTTTAATCCATTAACAAAGATTGAGTAAGCACGTGCTCAAGGTAAACCCTGCAGGGGTTTGAGACAAGGTCTTACCCTTTGAAGAGCATCGGCTGTAATCTGGGGGAAATGAGACCCTCACACAGAATGGGGGAAGAATTAGCAACTGTGAGTGGCATATTCTAAATGCCAGAGGAGTTGTATAGACAGAACGTGCTGGTGGAGAGCATTGTGGGCAGGCAGGGGTGGGTGGGGGAGGGGAACTTGAGCTGGGCCTTGAAGAATGTGCTGATTTTAAATAGGCAAAGGGGAAGGGACAGGATATTGGAAGGAGGAAGGGGAGTAATGTCAGCAAAAGGCAAAGAGGCAGGAGTGTAGAGTTTGTCCTGGACAATGAGAGACACAGTAATGCAGACAGAATTTTGTCAAAGCCTAGCAACAGCACAGCTGGAATGGTAGTTTAGGTCCAAACTGAAGGGCTTTGGATGTCAGGCTAAGGAGTTATGTTACTATTCTATAGTCCATGGGAAGTTATTAAGGCTTACTGTACAGAAAGGTTACCTGACTGGGAACCAGATTTAAGCACATTCATCTAATCAGTATGCACAGTGGCCTTTGAATTGGAGCAAAAGGGTGGTGGCTGCACAGCCAGCCTGGTGGGAGAAGAAACTCTGACTTCCATCTGGTTTATAACTCTGCCACCCCAAGAATCTCACGGTCTTTGCGTGTCTAGCTCTATAAAGCTGAATTTTGAATCATTCTGCCAGTAGACGGTGGGAGGTAAGGCTTAGAATGGGGTATGGAATTTTTGAGCCATTCAGACCTGGATTCAAATTCAGACTCTGCCACTTAGTTGCTATGCGAATTTGAGCTAGTCATTTGACCTGTCTGTTAAATGCCTCAGTTTCCTCATCTGTGAAATGTTCATAATACTAACTTCACACAGAAGTTAATGAGAAAGGCCGGCACATAGGAGACAGATGTTCAACCAATTTTCCTTTCCTTCCTGATCCCCTCCTTTAATTAGCTGTGTGGCCCTTTGTGTCTCTTTCTCTGGGGGAGTTGCCTCATGTAAAATAAAAGAGCTGTTCCTTCCTGCTTTACTGTGCTGGAAGAAAAGTCCTTGCCTATCCACTAACCCATCTCACCAGTCCTCCTTTCTCCTTCCTTTTACTCTACCAGGGGAGGAATTCAACCATTCCATCAACAAATATTTATTGAGAGTCTATTGTGTGCCAAGTACTGCTCTTCATCTGGTAGATAAAACAGTGAACAAAAACAGACAAAAATCTCTACCCTCCTGGAACTGATATTCTAATTGTGGTTGCAGGGGAGACACACATAGATAATATGTCAGACGATGATAAGCGCTAAGAAGAAAAACACAACCAAGGGAGGGGATAGAGAGTGATGGGAAATTGGCCAGGGAAAGGTTCTCTGATAAGGTGACATCTAAGAAGAAACCCAGAAGAAGTGAGGGAGAAGCCATGCAGTTAGCTGGGAGAATAGCATTCCAGGCAAAAGGAAATGTAGGTTAAAAGACTCTTAAGTGGGGACATGCTTTTCAAGTTCAAGGAACTGCAAAGGGGTCAGCGTGTCTGGAGTAGAGGGCAAGGAGAATAGTAGTAGGAGAGGAGCCCAGGAGGTGGCCAGCAATCAGATCATGTAGGGCTTTGTAGGCCAAGGTAAAGACTGAGAGAAAAAGGGAGCCATTGGAGGATTTGGGGCAGAGTGATAGGATCTGACTTGACATTTTAACAGAAAGCCTCTGACTAGGGTAGGGTAGGGAATAGACTGCAGAGTGGCAAGGACAAAAGTAAAAAGCATGGAGGAGGCTAAAGTAGTAATCCAGTGAGAGAGCATGGGTGCTTGGACTAGGGTGGTGACTAGGTGGTGGTAAGAAGTGGTCAGGTTCTGGGTATATTTTAAAGGCAGAACTGACAGGATTCACTGACAGATTGGATGCGGGGTATTCGAAAAAGAGGATTCAAGGATGACTTCAAAGTTTTTGTCTTGAGCAATGAGAAGATGAAGTTGCCATTTGCTGAGGCACAGAAGACCAAGGGATAAACACATTTGGAGAAGAACTTTGGTTTTGGTCATATGAGGTTAAGATGTCTACTAGACATCAAGTGGAAATGGAGAGGAGGAAGTTGGATACAAGTTGGAGTCAAGAGTTGGTAAGAGGGTGGTGGGAACTTCCATAAGGGGTCTATCGCAAACTTTAAGAATACAAAATGGGGGCAGGCATTTGGCAAGGGCATAGTATGTAGATGCTCTTTTGCATTTCTGCCATATTCTTGAGAACTGTTATATGTTTTTCCTCTCATCTCTTTTTGATGGAAGTCTCTTAGCAAAGACTAACGTTTACTGTGTATTTATTATGTGCCAGACACTTTGACATATAGCATCCCATTTCAGCACAGTTATCTTACAAAACATATGTTGTCGTCTCCATTTTACAGATGAGAAAACTGAGGCTCTGTAAGACAGGCAAAAATCACTTGTCCTAAGTCATATAGCTGGTAAGTGAGGATCTTAAGTCCTAAGCCCATGTTCCTCCCAACTATCTGCTTGTCACTAAGTGGGTCAGAGAGTCAACTCTGTGATCTCTATGTCAGTGATTTGTTCTGTGGATTAACCAGAGCTAAGAGGTATTTAAAAACCAGTCCCTGTCCAACTCCTTAGCATCTTCTACCCAATTGGTGGGTGTTCAGAGGCTGTCAACTTATTTTGAACATTTATTCTTCATATATTGTCAACTAATATTTTTTAAAATATTAGGACAGGCAAATAAAATTAGGAGGGGAAATTTGATGGGACAGAAAGCCAGTGAGGTATTACAAACCAATTATATTTGAATTTCTGGATTATCCACAACTCCAACAGTGGCACAAAGAAGAGGATAATTGCACAACTGGTTCTATTTCCTTTATATCTTTTGATAGTGTGTTATACAGCTCTGCACACAGTAGGTGCTTCATAAGTGGTACTGACAGGCATCCTTTTGCTCAGTACCATTTTTGGAATTCTAGGCAGTCCGGGTTACCATAGCAGATGTCATGCCCCATTCATTTGACAAACAATACTGTTATCTACTATATGGTAGATGCTATGCTTTGTACTGGGACTACCAAAATGGAAAGGACGTGATTTTTACCATCACGTTGTTCACAGGTTAATGGTAAGAAAGCCTGCAAATAAATACAAATACGATGTGGTCAGAGATATCATTGAGATATGTTCAGGATGCAGTGAAAGCAAAAAGGGAAATCTGTTTGGAAGGAGTTGCGGGAACACATGATTTGATTCCTGAAGAATTTATCAGTTTTCCAAGGTGGGGGCATTCCTGGCAAAGAAACCAGCTTGTGCAAAGACACATAACTGTGAGAAGTGTCAGTGACTTTAGGACTGTGGGAGTATGGGTTCCTTGTAGGGTGGCAGAAGATGAGGTTGGAAGGGCAGTTTATAGGTCATGCTAAGGAGCTGATATCTTGTCTCCTAGAGTACATGGGGCCAGACAGGTAAGGGAAATGGGTGACAAGGACAGTAATGGAGACTAAAGGAAGGAGGTGGGGATGACTGTGTGGAACTTGATTGCTCATGCTTGTCTCAAAGGGGCAATTCTAGCTGACTGTAGCCATATGGGAATGTGGATCCAGTGTTAGCATGCTTTAAAGAAATAGGGATTTTTAATGTGAAATCTCCTGATTTCTGGATCCTGGCAATTATTTTTTTTTATCCAAAACTTTAGCCAACACTGCACCAAACACAACACATCTGTTGGCTGGATGTAACCTGTAGGCTGTCATTTTGAGACCTGTGCTGTAGGGGATGGGGTACTTATGGAAGCAT
Organism: Kogia breviceps; assembly: GCF_026419965.1. Lineage (NCBI taxonomy): Eukaryota > Metazoa > Chordata > Mammalia > Artiodactyla > Physeteridae > Kogia > Kogia breviceps. The sequence goes on along the minus strand of NC_081330.1, from coordinate 73,675,441 downwards.
AGAAGCAAACTGAATTAACACTTCAAAATACTTTTTAAAACTAACCATGTAGGGCTTCCCTGGTGGTGCAGTGGTTGGGAATCCACCTGCCAATGCAGGGGTCACGGGTTCAAGCCCTGGTCCGGGAAGATCCCACATCCTGCCGAACAGCTAAGCCTGAGCACCACAACTGCTGAGCCTGCACTCTAGAGCCCGCGCCACGACTACTGAGCCCGCGTGCCTAGAGCCAGTGCTCAGCAACAAGAGAAGCCACCGCGATAGGACTGCGTGCCGCAACGAAGCGTGGGCCCCTGCTCACTGAAACTGGAGGAAAGCCCGTGAGCAGCAACGAAGACCCAACGCCACCAAAAATAAATAAATAAATTTATAAACAACAACAAAAACAACTAACCATGTACATTCCTCACTAGATTACCCCATTCCAATATTTCTACTTCATATTAAGCCATATGTTCTTCCTCTTGGGAACCAAGGTGAGGTCCCAGATCAAATGCAATTTGCAGGACTTCTGAAGGCAATGGTGCAACCCAGGGTCTTCAGTCAAGCTGTGAAAAGCCTGGTAGAACATGGTAAGCTGAGACTAGTAAGGCCCCTGAGCACCACCACCACTCCCAGGAGTGGCTGTTTATTTGTTCCCTTTTCACTTTAGGGGAAGAAGAGGCAGCCTCTTTGAACTGTTTATGGAACGAAATCAAAATAGTCAGTGATAACACAGATAAAACACAATATTATAGCTGTTTAAGTTCAAACTCCTCATTTTACAGTTGGAGAAACTAAGGTCCTCAAAAACAGTGACATTTTCAGAATGACCCAGCAAACCAGTGGCAGGGGCAGGTCTACTGACTCCTAGTCTAGCATTCTTTCTAATAATCCTGGGCTATAATAATTAAGTTAAATCATCCTGGCAGTTCCTCCAGCCAGCATCTAGAATTCCTTGACTGAATAAACAGAATTTGAGATTAGCTAAGTGCCCCTTTTCATTTTCTTATTTGCATGATGATGATATTCTTTGCAAACGTTATATTTCATATGTAAGGGCTAATGAGGAGACACAAAGATGTTTCTGAAGCACTGAGGCCATTCCCAAAGTATCTGAAAGAAAAATTGGCTGTGGCTAACATATTTAAGGTTTATGACCTCTGTAATCTTTGGACTGACCTCCCCACCATATGCTTTGCTTTTGTTTTGTTGTTTCTCTTCTTTTGTCTTCTTTTCTATTTCCCCCTATTTTTCTTCTTTTTCACCAGCCTAGGTCTTAGGCCTACCCTTTTCAAGTCAATAAAACTGCTAATTAGTCATAACATGGGAATGGGAGCGCATAGTGACCAAGAAGCATACGTATTTCCCCTGCTATGGTCATTTAGCTCTCTAAAATCTCGGACTAGTAACTCTTGTCAATTTCGACTCAACTAATCCTTTCCATCTTTCATTTCAGGGTCTATTGTTCTGACATTTGGCACATTTTTTGTTTGTTTTTTTGCTCTGAACCCTTTTCAGAGGGTTGAAGATGCTGCAGTTGCAGCAGTGTACATCTGGAACATTTGGCTGACTTGTTGAACTTTCCCCAGGGACTACTCCAGGGAGAGGAGGAGAGGGGTGGAGAGGCCAGAACAGTTGCCTGCAAATAGAGATGCCAATACTGTCTGGCCATTCTGTGGACCACCCTTGTAAAAATCCACCTTATTCTGGCCCACAGTTTCCCCATTTGCTCACTGAAGGCACTTGTTCTCCACTCAAAACTCCTGCTGCGGTGGAAGAAGAAAACTACACTGGCTGTAGATTCTCTCTTACAGCACCTTCTACATGTAAAGGGATCAATACTTTGAATTAATTAATATACCAAGAAATCCTAGGGGACTGTTTTATCCTGCGTAAGGCAGCATCACTTCAGTTCCACCTGGCACAGATGGACTTCTTCGTCACTTAGATTGAGGCCTCAGACTCACTCCATTAGTGGGACTGTCTCAGTTCCACCTTATTCTCACTCCCTTTGGCTCTCAGGCTACTGGGTCTCCTTTTCTTTTGGCACGCCATTGGATTGCAAACCCAGCAGGCATGGTTTCATTCCAAACCCAAAACTGTTTTAATTAGTTTAACGTCTGTTAAACGCTTTGAAGATTGAAAGCAACAGATAAGTACTGTATGATGTTATTAACAACTGCAGTTAATTGCAAACATTTCTATTAATACTAGTTTCCGCCTCCTTTTCTTTGCTCTACTTTCTTTGCTCTATTTTCCTTCCCAGGTTCCCCAATTCTTCTCAGCCTCCCCCTCCTTCCCTCCTCTTCCCCGCTTCCCCCCACCCGACCCCGTACTGGCGCTCAAGGGTTAAATTGGGGCGGAGTCCAGGGATGAACGACAGCCACAGCCACCAACTGGAACGGGTTGAGCGAGAAGAGCTGGGTGGGGCCACGGGCCAGAGGGGAACCCACACGCCCCCAGACCCCGCCCCGCAGCTGGAGGCCCCGAGTGGAACGGCATGGGGCGGGGCGCCAAGGCTTGGCGGGCTCGGTGGTTGGGCGTCCCGGCAGCCGCTTGAGGCACGGGGCGGGGTCGGCCGGGGCCTCCTCCCTCATTCCCTCCACTGAGCCGAGCCGCCCGTCTCTCCCGCCCCTCCTCCTCCCTTTTCCACCCCTCGGAGTGGAGCTGCACTTGCGGCTGCTCCCTGCTCGGTCCCGCCCAGCCACCGTCGCGCTGGAACGGGTCCCTGCAGCCCCCAGCCGATGGCAGGACAGTAGCTGCCTGTCAGGGGTCGCGAAGGGCTGAGGCAGACGCGGCGGCTCCCGGGCCTCAGAGAGTGGGTATCTCTGGAGGCCATGGGCTACCCCGAGGTGGAGCGCAGGGAACTCCAGCCCGCGGCAGCGCCGCGGGAGCGCGGGAGCCAGGGCTGCGGCTGTCGCGGGGCCCCTGCCCGGGCTGGCGAAGGGAACAGCTGCCGGCTCTTCCTGGGTTTTTTTGGCCTCTCGCTGGCCCTCCACCTGCTGACGTTGTGCTGCTACCTAGAGTTGCGCTCCGAGTTGCGGCGGGAGCGGGGAGCCGAGTCCCGCCTCGGCGGTCCTGGTAACCTCGGCACCTCGGGCACCCTGAGCAGCCCCGGTGGCCTCGACCCCGACGGTTCCATCACCCGCCACTTCGGGCAGCCATCCCCGCAGCAGCAGCTGTTGGAACGGGGAGAAGCTACGCTCCCCCCAGACGCCCAGGACGGGCACCAGGTGAGTCACTCTGGAGGGGCAGGGCCCCCTCCCCATGTGCGCAGGGCGGGGGCCCGGGGAGGACTTTGCCACCTCGAGCCGAGTTCGACGGCGGGATCGGGGAGGTGGCGGGCGAGCTGGGGAGAGGTCGCCCCCGGGGTAGGTTGTCCTCGGTCCCTGGCCCAGCTCACCCTGACTCTCTCAGGACCCCCGGACTTGGGAACTCTGGCCGGTGCCTGCCGCCCCCAGCTCCGGCTGCCTCGGGAAAAGTTGGCGGCGCTCCCGGCAGGGCCGCGGCGCGAAGGTGCGGGCGCTGCCCCCCTGGCTGACTAACGGCAGCAGCCTGGCCCTTCTGCTCCCGGTGAGATTCTCCGCCCGCGGTGCTTGTTTTTTCGTGTCCAGAGCTGATGCCAGCACTAGCAGGCTCTCTTTTGGAGTTGGAGCTGTAAACAGCTGTAATAACTGCTCCACGCCCGTTGAAACAACTTTGAACCGTGTTTTCGGCGCCGGGGTGCTGGTGCACTGACCAAATCGTGGGCTTGTTCACACTTACCTGCAATTTGAGACGGATTGTCCTCGGTGTTCTAGTGAGGATCAGCGCCTCTGAGGAATTCTGGTAGAAATATGCCGTCTTGCTAGACAACTTCTGAAAGAGCAATTTAAAAAATCTTTGGAATAAAACTCACCCTTTGCATGCCGGTTCTGACTCTTTTTTGGGGAGTGGGGTGGGGAGGGTTTGGTGTGAAGTGTCTTCACTCCTGCTTGCTTGTGAGCAGGAATCTACTGATGGAATAACGACTCAAGAGTAGTCTCCCAGTTTTTTTGTTTGTTTGTTTTGGTTTGTTTTTTGTTTCTTTTGTTTTTTAATACAATCTTTATGGTGTTTGTGCCCTGGTTAGCAAACTGTTAGCTTTGGTGTTTGTTTTCTACTTTTTCTAGCTCTTTATTTAAGGAAATTTAGTGCACTTAAACTAAGTATTCTCTTGTTTGCCATATTTGTCTCACGTAAAACTTAAGAGAAGCAGCCAAGGATCCTTTTGAGGTGGTTAAAGAATAACAGTCAATTTGTTCCTCTTGGGGAAGAGGGCAAGTTGTGCAAATAAGTTCCTTGAGGTGAGCGACCCAGGCCTTCTGTATTTACTACCACATCCAGAGTCATTGTCATACTCTGTAAGCATTATTCGTGCTACTTTGACCACCCATCCAAAGCTGGTGTCACATTCATGATAATACTTAATATCAGGGCCGACACAGTTTCTACTTTTTGTGTTGGAAGGTTGTCCTGAGCCTTAAAATGTTTTGCTAGCACACTTCAACTTATATAACAGCTTATCAAAGAAGAGAATCAGTAGACATGCTTCTCATAGTTGAAACTTTAAACAAAGTAGCTAAATGATAATTAACTAGGATTCTGGTTCCCTTTATCTATCCACCTCCCAACAACACCCCCCCCACCCTGCCCGGTGACTATGCCCAGTAGAAATACTTAGCAGCTGAACATTGGTTTTCTGTGAAAAGATGAAGGAATTGAACTTCCTTAGTCAAATGGTGGCAAGGCCTTTTGGCATTCAGAATGGACAGACGCCTGTTTGTAGGCTGAGGATTAGTAGAACAGCTGTATTCTGGGGCTTCTGTGATGTTGTGGGATTCTCATAGGGTCTGTAATGGCATTTAGTTGCCTTTGCGTGGTGCTTCAAATAGTTCTGTCTAGGTTTAAATACAGCGCCCTATCTTCTGTCTTTTATTTTTTCCATTTTAATCTTTTCGAGAAGTAATAACAAGCATACTGGCTTTTTACATTTGCCGACATCAGTTGGAGTCAGAGTTTTTTAGAGTTATGAGGGGCCATGAATCCATTTGATCATTCCCCTTGGAGAACACATAGTTCCTATGGGGGAAATGACTTATCCAAGGTCATACAACTCTGATCAAAATTGGAATGGAAGTTGGTCTCTTTACTCCCAGTTCAGTGTCCATTCCGCTATAATATACTACTTCCTGGAGCCTTTTGTCTGGTAGCTGGGTAGAGCTATGGAATTTTTGCGAAGGAGGGGGCTCTGATCCGCATCATTTTCTTCTACTCTACCTACATTTTGGCCAGACTAAGTTTAATCATGTATTCCTTATTCTTCCTGAACTTCACTTTCAGGAGAATTAGAGTATGCTTTGAAGGAATTTTAGCCCAGATACAACATAAGTTTTTCTTGAGGGTGTTAGTTTTAGTATACCAAGAAAGGAAAAGAAAAAAAGGAAACATTGATTGGCTATTAAATTAATACGGCTACATCTTGGGTAAAATTTCCAGTGCCCTGGTGCACCCTCTGCTGGCCTTGCAAGGACATTTAATTGCAGTATTGCTGACAGTCAAGAGTCTAAGTTGTGCTGACAGAATCTGATTCATAAATAAGGAAGTAAACAGCCTTGTGGGATTTGGCCACGTAGGTCATATTTTTATATTTTAGTTTTCAACACAAACAGCTGCTGTTACAGCAACTCTTAGATAGAGAGGAAAAAAGATAAAAATATACACCCTTCAATGAGCAGAACATTCAGGTTTCTCACCAGTTTATCTGCAAGGAGTGAAGGCAAACTGATGAGAATAAATTGCAGGAAGATCTCATGAGACCAAGTGGGCAGAATAGTCAGAGGCACTTCATTGTATAAGGTCATGCAAACCTATTCATGCTTATGAGATGATGGGCTCAGTTATGACTCAAGAAAGGGATCTAGAAGTCACTGACGATGTATGTATGTCATCCTTCAATTTAAAAACTTTAAAAACAGAATACAGAAGGAAATTAGGGCAGTCAGGATGCATAGCAGAGAGATCAGCAAAGTTCTCCTAGGGACTTATTAGAAAAGCCTTCCCAGTGGCGGCACAGTTGCTCATGATAAAAAATGAAAGGGTCACTTTGGCCCTTCTGGAATCATACCTGTCTCCTTCAGCTGGAGTAGCTGAGTATTTGTAGGTTTATCTGGATACTCACTGGAGATGATCTCAGGAGCTAAATACATCTAATCAGTCTCTGAGTAAGACAATACACAATATTATTATTAGAGTAAAAAAGATTAAAATAAAAATCACTGTTTATCTGTCTATGAAGAAGTTGGCCCAGTTGTGATTGTGGTCCTCAAAGCTGAGAATATGGTGGGCATTATCAGGAAGGGTGTTGAAAAAAATGATGAAACAAAACTCTTATCTTTTCCATGTAAAAGACCAAAAGTGGATTTGCATTCACAATCATGTAGGTAACTTTGGTGGCTGCTCATCAAGAAAAACTTAACAGCTGATACAAATCCCTAGAAAACAAATTAAATTGATCAAAAGGTTGGAGGGACTTTCTAGTTGTTTTTTCAGTCTGGAGAGAGAGGTTGAGAGAGGTTGATGATCAAAGTCTACTAAACCATGAGAGAGATGAGTAAGGTTAATATACTGGTGTAATTTAACAATCTAGTTCAATAAATAGAAAGCCTGCTATGAGTCAGCCACTATATTAGCTATTAGGTATCTTTTAATGGTTGAAAGATTATTTTGTGGGGGAGGCAAATAAAGGTAGTGTCTCATTCAGATGATTTCCCCAAGAGATACTCTAACTGAAACTCTAAGGTTTAAGTGTTTAGAAAAATATGTTTGTGTAGACTTATAAGGGTTTATTGGGGACTATTAGCAATATTTGGAATATGTCCCTAATTATTTGAGGTGATATAGAAGTCAACCTTAACTTTGCACAAAACATCTCTGGTTTAACTAGATAGGACATTAGTATATCTAGATTTGATGTTAATTATTAAGGCCCGTTGATCAAGAAAATGACTAGGAATCACTAAATCCAAGAATTTTTTAGGGGAGTGGGATCCAGATAAGACCATTTTTTATAGGTTTAAATCTAGATTTTTTCAGTGTGACATTCAAGGCTTTTGATCAACTGGCTGCATTATACCTATCCCATTTTCTCTCTTACCTATTCTACTCCTGCAACCCACCCACCATATCCTGTCTTGGAATCATTCTCCAGTTATTGCTGTTATTGTGTTTAATAAAACTTGTTTTTATATTAGAGCTCCTTGGAAATCTGCCTTCCTTTTTGTCTTTTTCCACAATACATGGTGCACAGTGCTGATTATAGTTAGGGTACTTAAACACTTGTTGGCTTGAATATTATTTGGGGCCTTTAGAGATGTTCATGTAAAACAAAGACATTTGTAACAGGCCTGTTTTCCTCAGGCCTTGCTAAGCCTGTGAATTGTCAACTGTGCTTAGGTGAGTAAATAGTTCCACTGGCAATGTTTCACTGGTTTCTAGAATCATTAGAGAGTAAAATGGAGAAAAGCCCTAACTACATTACCTCTATGATGGTGCAAAAAGTTTTTTGTAATGTATTGTTTGATGTTTTGTTTTATTTGCATGTAGGTCTCATCTTTCTTTCTCTCTTAGATCTTGTGAAAAATAACTTGTAATTTATCTGTGATTACGTTATAGAGAAGATCTCTTTATACTAGAGAACTCCTGAAGCCATTTAATCCCCAAGAACATGACCAAGAGAAACCACTTGCATTGCCTGCAAGGTGGCCCTCATAGAGGACCAGTTTTATCTGACTAGTCTATAAATACCCATCACTTAGCTCTTCATTTCTTTTTCCCCCACTTTTCTATTGAAGTGTAATATACATATAGAAAAGATCACAAATCATAATTGTACAACTGGATGAATTACTGTAAAGCGAATACACTAATGTTACCAGAACTCAGGTCAAGAAATAGAAATAGCATCTCAAAACCTCTACATTATCACTATACCATCCTCCTCCAAAGTGAATGACTGTCCTGATGTCTAACATCATAGATTAGTTTTGCCCATTTTGAACTTGATGTAAATGAAATCAAATAGTATGTATTTTGGGGGGGAGCTTTTTTTTTGCTCGATGTTATGTTTTTTGATATCCATGATGTTACATGCAGCTGTAGTTTTTTATTTGTATTTTTGTATATTATTCCCTTGTTTGAATATACCACAGTTTATTCATTCTACTGATAATGAATATTTGGATTGTTTATTGTTTGGGGTTATTATAAATAACAGTACTGTGAATATTATTATACATGTCTTTTGGTTATATGTACTTGAATTTCTGTTGGGTATATACCTAGGATTGGAATTTCTGGGTCATAGGGAATGCATATTTTCAAATTTATGGATAATGACAGCTTTTCTCAGTGATTGAACCAATTTACATTCCCACTGGCAATGTATGAGAATTCTAGTTGTTCTACATCCTTGATAATACTTGTTATTATCACTCGTTAAATTATAGCCATTCTGGTGGGTGGGTTTGTAGTAATATCACATTGTGATTTTAACTGGCGTTTCTCAGGTGGTGGATTAGGAAGTCCTGGACCATCCTTTCCTCCACAAACACACCAATTCAGCAACAATTCATGGACAAATTCCCTTTGTGAGAAATCCAGGAACTAACTGAAAGGCTCCTGTACCCAGGGCAAACATGAAACCAGACACACTGAAGCCAGTAGGGAGATTTTGAGACAGCCTCTCACCAGAGTCCCTGCCACCACCACAGCACCATATGGTAAGGAAGAGAGCCCCTAGCTTCCAGCTTCTCCTAGGGAGGGAAGGGATTGATTCACACATCTAGCACCCCAAGTTTTCTGAGGAATGGTTTCTGTCCTGCCAGTCTTAGAAATCTGATGGATCTCCCTAGGGGAGAACAGAGATGGTGGCTTGGGCTGGTAGACACCATAGATCTTTCCTCCTGCTGAGCACAGAGCAAGAAGACAAAAAATCCTAGCTCTCAACATTCCGCTAGGGAAGGAAAGAGTTTATCTGTGCATCTAGTGCTCCAACTTCTCCAGGGCTGCCCAGAGAACTGGCATCTGACTTGCCAGTCTAGGAGCTTTAAGGGATCTAGCACATTCTAGCCTCCTGGGGGAGAACAAGACAATGGTTGGGACTGGTAGATACCATATATCCTCCCCCCTGCTCAGTATAGAGTGAGTGGATGAAACATTCCAGCTTTCAGCTTATTCCTGGAGATGGAAGAGTAGATCTGTACATTCAGTGTCAAAATTTCTCTGGGACTGCCCAAAGAACTGGCATCTGTCTTGCCAGGCTTGGAGCTCTGATGCGTCCAGCACAGTACAGCCATGTGGAAGAGAATGGAAATGGCATTTTGGACTGGTAAATACCATAGCTCCCTGCCCCCTCAGCACAGATTGAGTAGAACGAAACCAAAGCTTCTTGCTTCTCCCTGGGGAGGGAAAGAGTTGTTAGAGGCCCTCAGAATCTCTGACTAGGCTAACTGGTGGAGGTCTTCTCCAGTGCAAGGCTAGTCAGTCCACGAAGACTGGGAGAGGTACTTGCTTTGTGTGATATGCAGACACCAACATAGAGAGTAAAGGAAGATGAAGAATCAGCAAAGAAGTTCCAAATAAAGGAACACATTAAATCTCCAGAAACTGACCCTAATGAAACAGTTACGAGATTTATCTGACAGAGAATTCAAAATAAGTGTTATAAAGATGCTCACCAAGATCAAGAGAACAATGCATGAACAAAGTGAGAATTTCAACAGAGATACAGAAAATATTTGAAAACTGCCAAACAGAAATCATGGAGCTAAAGAGCACAATAATCGAACTGAAAAACTCATGAGAGGGATACAACAGCAGACTAGATAAAGCAAGACAAAGTATCTGAACTAATGTCACTGGAAATAATTCAGTCAGAGGAACGAATGAAAAAGAGTGAAAAAGCTTAAGGGACATCATCAAGTGGACCAATAGGGGCAGTAGGGGAATCTCAAAAGGAGAAGAGAGGGAAAACTAGAAAACTTATTCAAAAAAATTAATGGCTGAAAACAATCCAAATCTTGGGAAGGAAATGGACAACCAGATTCAAGAAGCCTAAAGGACACTGCTAAATAAATAAACCCAGAGAAGTCCACACTAAGACATTATAATTAAATTGTCAAAAGTTAAAGACAAAGAGAAAATCTGAAACTAGCCAGAGAAAAGGAACTTTTCATATACAAGGGAACCCCCAAAAGACTATCAGCATTTTTTTTCAGTAGAAACCTTGCAGGCCAGAAGGGAGTGGGGTGATATATCAAAGTACTGATGGGAAAAAAAACCCCTGCCAACCAAGAATACTATACCTGTCAAAAGTAAGGACAGATAAAGACATTCCTAGAAAAATAAAAGTTGAGGAAGTTCATCACCACTAGACCTGCCTTACATGAAATGCTAAAGGGAGTATATCAACTTGAGATGAAAGGATATTAAACAGCTACATGATAGTATAAGAAAGTATGAAACTTGTTGGTAAACATATATAGACACATACAGAATACTATATTACTGTAATGGTAGTGGATAAGTCACTTATTTCTAGCATAAAAGTTAAATGACAAAAGTATTAAAAGTAACTATAAAAATATGTTAAAAGACACAATATAAATAGATGTAAAATGTGGGAAAAATAACACAGTTTGTATGGGGAAGAAGCTAGAATGTAGAGTTTTTGTATGCAATTTAACTTGAGTTCTTATCAGATTAAAATAGACTTACAAGGTATTTTAAATCCCAAGGTAACCACAAAAAATACCCATAGAAGTTACAAAAAAGAAAAAGAAAAGAACCAAAGCTTATCAATACAAAAAAAATCAACAAAACACAAAGAAAGACAGCAAGAGAGGAAATACAATCAAAAGACTCTCAAGACTAACAGGAAACAACAAAATGGCAATAGTAAATCATTCACTACCAATAATTACTTTAAATGTAAATAGATAAACTCCCTTAGTCAAAGACAGAGTGGCTAAAAAGATAAAAGCAAGACCCAACTGTATACTTTCTACAAGAAACTCACTTTAGCTTTAAGGACACAGATAGGCTGAAAGTGAAAGAATGGAAAAAGATAGTCTATGCAAATCGTAACCAAAAGAGAGCAGGGGTGGGTATACTTATATCAGACAAAATAGACTTTAAGTCAAAAACTCAGATGAGACAAAGAAGGACATTATATAATCATAAAAGGGTCAATCCAACAGGAAGGTATAACAATTATAAATATATATGCACCAACATCAAAGAACCTAAATATATAAAACAAACGTTGACAGAATCAAAGGGAGAAATAGACAGTAATATAATTATATGGGAGACTCAATGCCCCACTTTCAGTAATGGATAGACCATCTACACAGAAGAACAATAAGGAAACAGTACTTCAACAACAGTATAGAGTGAATGGACCTAACAAAAATATACAGAACATTCCATCCAACAGCAGCACAATGCACATCCTTTGCAAGCATACATATCTTTCTTCAGGAAAGATAACATGTTAGATCACAAAACAAAATTTCTTCACAAATTTAGAAAGATTAAAATCACACCAGGTATATTTTTTGAACACAGTGGAATGAAACTAGAAATCAATAGCCAAAGGAAAACTGGAAAATTCACAAATATGTGGAAATTAAACACTACACTCTTTAACAACCATTGGGTCAAAGAATAAATCAAAAAGGAAATTAGAAAATACCTTGAGACAAACAAAAATAAAAATACAATATACCAAAACTTATGGGATGTAGCAAAAGCAGTACCAAGAGGGAAGTTAACAGCAACAAATGTCTACATTTAAAAAGAAGAACAATCTCATATAAACAACCTAACTTTATACTTCAAGGAGCTAGGAAAAGAACAATGTCCAAAGTTAGAAGAAGGAAGGAAATGACAAAGATTAGAGCAGAAATAAACAAAATAGAAGATAGAAAAATCAACAAAACTAAGAGTTGGATTTTTGAGAAGATAAACAAAACTGATAAACCTTTAGCTAGATTAGATACAAAAAAAGAGGACTCAAAATCAGTAATGAAAGAAAAGACATTAAGACTGATGGCAAAGATATAAGAAGGATCATAAGAGACTACTGTGAACAATTAATCGTATGTCAACAAATTTCTAGAAACATACAACCTACCAAGACTAAATCAGGAAGAATTAGAAAGTCTGAACACACCTATAACTAGTATGGAGATTGAATTAGTAATCAAAAACCTCCCAACAAAGAAAATCACAGGACCAGATGGCTCCACTGGTGAATTCTACCAAACATATAAAGAAGAAATAGCACCAACATTTCTCAAACTCCTCCAAAAAAATTGAAGAGGAGGAGCACTTCGAAACTCACTTTATGAGATCTGCATTACCCTGATACCAAAGTAAGACAGACACACCAAAAGAAAAGAAAGCTACCAATATCCAGGCCAATATCCCTGATGAATATAGCTGTAGAAATCCTCAACAAAATACTAACAAACTTAATACAACAGCATATTAAAAGGATCATATACTATGACCAAATGGGATTTATTCCTCGATGTAAGGATGGTTCGACATATGAAAGTCAATTGATGTGACAAACTACATTAACTGAATAGATGCAGAAAAACCATTTGACAAAATTCAACACTCTTTCATGATAAAAACTCTCAACAAACCAGAAATAATAAGAAAGAATCTCAACATAATAAAGGCTATATAGGAAAAGCCCACAGGTAACATCATACTCAATCGTGAAAAGCTGAAAGCTCTTTTTCTAAGATGAGGAACAAGGCAAGGATGCCACTCTCATCTGTTCTATTCACCGATATAGAACAGATATAGTAGAAGTTGTTGCTTGAGCAATTAAGCAAGAAAAAATAAAAGGCATCCAAATCAGAAAGGAAGAAGTTAAATTGTCCCTGTTTGCAGATGACATGCACTGATAAACAAATTCAGTAAGGTTGCAGGATACGAAATCAACATACAAAAATCAGTTGCATTTCTATATACTAACAATAAACTATCTGAAAAGGAATTAGGAAAACAATCCCATTTATAATAGCATGAAGAAGAATATCATATGTAGGAATAAACTTAACTAAGGAGGCAAAAGACATATTGAAAACTATAAAACATTGATGAAAGACATTAAAGAAGATACAAACAAATGGAAAGACATTCCATGTTCATGAATTGGAAGAATTAATATAGTTCAAATGTCCATACAACCCAAAGCAATGTACATATTCAGTGAAATCCCTATCAAAGTTCCAATGGCATTTTTCAAAGAAATAGAACAAACAATTCTAAAATTTGTATGGAACCACAAAAGACCCCAAATATCTGAAACAATCTTGAGAAAGAGGAACAAAGCTGGAGGCATCCCACTCCTGGTATCAAACTATATTACAAAGCTATGATAATCAAAACAGTATAGTGCTGGCATAAAGACAGGCATATACACCAATTGAACAGAACAGGGAGCCTAGAAATAAATCCATACATATACAGTCAACTTATCTTTGAAAAGAGTGCCAAGAATACAGTGAGGAATAGTCTCTTCAACAAATAGTGTTGGAAAAACAGGATATTCACATGCAAAAGAATGAAATTGGAACCTTATTCACAAAAATCAACTCAAACTATATTAAAAACTTAAACATAAGACCTGAAGCTGTAAGACTCCTAGAAGAAAACATCAGGGAAAGCTTCATAAGATTTATCTTGGCAATGATTTCATGGGTATAACAGCAAAAGCACAGGTGACAAAAGCATACATAAACAAGTGGGACTACATCAAATTACAAAGCTTATGTACAGCAAAGGAAACAATCCACAGAGGGAAAAGGCAGCCTATAGAATGGGAGAAAATATTTGCAAACCATATATCTGAGAAGGAGTTAATCTCAGAAATATATAAGGAACTCCTACAACTCAATAGCAAAAAACAAGTCTCAGTAACTTGATTGAAAGATGGGATAAAGACTTGAATAGATTATTTCTCCAAAGAAGACATATAAATGTTCAACACATATATGAAAAATTGCTCAGCATCACTTATCCTCAGGAAAATGCATATCAAAACCACACAGAGATATTACCTTACACCCATCAGGATAACAATTATCAAAAAACAAAAACAAAAGACATTGTTGGTAAGCATATGGAAAAATTGTAACCCTTGTATACTATTGGGGGGCATGTAAAGTGGTGCAGCCACTGTGTAAACAGTATGGAGGTTCCTCAAAAAATTAAAAACAGAACTACCATGCAATTCAGAAATCTTAATTCTGGATGCTTATTCAAAAGCTTTGAAATCAGGATCTCAAAATGATATTTGCACTTCCATGTACATTACAGCATTATTCACAATAGCTAAGATGTGGAAACAATAGAAATGTCTACTGATACATAAATGGATATAGAAAATGTGGTATATACATACAATAGAATACTATTCAGCATTAAAAATGAAGGAAATTTTGCCACATGTGACAACATGGATGAACCTTGAGGATGTTATGCTAAGTGAAATAAGCCAGAAACAGAAAGGCAAATACTGCATGATTCCACTTATATGAGGTATCTAAAGTAGTCAAGTTTATAGAATCAAAGAGTGGAATGGTGGTTTCCTAGAGCTGGGGGTGGGGAGAGAAAATATGGAGTTACTAATCAACAGGCATTAAATTTCACTTAAGCAATATAAGTTCTAGAGATCTGCTGTAGAACATATTAGTCAACAATAATATATTGTACACTTAAAATTTTGTTAAGAGGGTAGGTCGCCTGTTAAGTGTTCTAACCAGAGTAAAAGAAAATTAAGGGAAAAAACCCTCCTGGGATTTTGTTTTGATTGGATTGAATCTAAAAATCAGTTTAGGGAGAACTTATATCTTTATAATATTGAATCTTCCAATCTGTGAATATGGTATGTATCTTCATTCATTTAGGTCTTTATTTTTTCTTGGTAATATTTTATAGTTTTGTATGTAGAACTCTTGTACACCTTTCATTAGATTTATTCCAAGGTATTTGATATTTTTGAAGCCATTTAAAATATTATCTGCAGTTGTTGTTGTGATCCATTTCGAAAATCCATGTCTTGGTTGAAGAAAATAGTCTCACCCAAGGAGATGCTTCCTTCCAGGACATCCCGCATCCAGTCAGTGCCTGATTAATGAGGAGGTATAAAGGCTTGCCCCTTCCTCCCCAAATCCAGAAACTTTTGAAGGGCCATACCAGCTCCAGAGCTACCTATGAATTTGGCTAGGATCTTTTGCGGATTGCTTTTTTCCTCTTACACATATGTTGATCCCCAAAGCACTTCCTAATAAAAGTAGTGCTTGATAATCTGTGTCTCCCAGTCTGCTTCACAGGAAAACCAGCCTGGGACCATATCATTTTAAAATCTCATTTTTAAATTGCTTCTGGCTGATGCTTAGAAATATAGTTTATATATTGACTTTGTATGCAGCATTGTTCTGAACTCATTTATTAATCCCAATAAATTATCTGTAGGTCTTGTGGATTTTCTACATACACTATCACACTGTTTGTGAAAAATGACAAGTTTTTAAAATTTTTCTCCTTTCCAATATGTATACTTAAACATGATTTTCTTACCTTATTGCACTGTCTTGAACCTTCAGAACTGTGTTGAATAGAAATAGTAATAGCAGGCATCTTTGTCCCATTCCCAATCTAAGAGGAAAAAGTGTTTAACATTTCACCTTTAGGTATAATGTTTGCTGTAGTTTTTTGCTTAAGTTTTTTCTAGTTCTTTATCAATTTAAAAGTTCTTTTTTAGTCCTGGTTTACTGAGAGTTTTGTTTTAATCATGAATGGATATAGCATTATATCAGATGGTTTTCCTGAATCTATTGAGATAATTATGATTTTTTCCCTTTATTCTTTTAATCTGGTGTTAAACCAACTTCACACTTGTGGGATAAACCATACTTAGTCTTGATGTTTTATTTATTTATTTATTTAGGACTTTCAGTTTATTTTATAATTAACTCAGGTTGTCATATTTCTTCTCATACAAAATGCAAAGCTTAGAAATTAAGGCTTTGGCATTCATATAGAATCACCTGTAATAATCCTCTTTGTTTAAAGAATATCCATTTGCAAACATTTACAGTGGGTGACAGTCTACATTATGTCCTGTTTTTCGCTACATTCAGCCACTTACCTTAGCTCCATTCTAAGCATTGATATATAATTTCATAATTCTGTTTGAAATGCATAATGTTATTTCTTTTTCTTGATTTCATTTAGTTGTATACATTTCTGATCATCTGAATATTTATTTTCCTTATAAAACTATATAATCAACATAAAGAGATGCTTGAGATTGCCTCAGTGTTCAAGTTTGCTTGTTTTTCTTTTTCCCAGCTTTTCTTCAGTTGTCCTAAATGTAATGTATTATTTATTTTATATATTGCTGAGTTAGTTTGCTAAAATTTAATTTAGGATCTTTGCATCTATATACATGATTGAGATTAACATGTAATTTTCCTTCCTCATCAGGTTTGGACAAGGTCAAAATGTCCTTGTAAAATTAGTTGAAAGTGTTTCTTTTTTATGTTTTCTCTGTATGAGTTTATGTAATATTAGTAATATTTCTTCCTCAAATGTACTGAAGCATCTGGGCCTGGAATTTTTTGGGTGGAGGAAGGGGAGATTTTAAACTCTAGATTCGCTATCTTAATAGATGTAAGATTTTCAGATTTTCAGATTTTATTCAGTTTTGGTAAGTTTTGTGTTCTAGAAATTTATTTAAGCAAAAATTTTAAATTTATTCACATAAAGAGTTTCATGATATCCTCACTTATCTTTTTTTTTTTTTTTTTTTGCGGTATGCGGGCCTCTCACTGCTGTGGCCTCTCCCGTCGCGGAGCACAGGCTCCGGACGCGCAGGCCCAGCGGCCATGGCTCACGGGCCCAGCCGCTCCGCGGCACGCGGGATCCTCCCGAACCGGGGCACGAACCCGCGTCCCCTGCCTCGGCAGGCGGACTCCCAACCACTGCGCCACCAGGGAAGCCCCTCACTTATCTTTTTAATTGTGGTAAACTATACATAACATGACACTTACCATTATAACCATTTTTAACTATACAGTTCAATGGTATAGAGTACATTCATAATGTTGTGTACCCATCATCACTATCTATTTTCAGAACTCTTTCAATCCTCCCAAACAGAAAATCCATACCCATTAAACAGTAAATCCCTATTTCCCCCTACCTGTGGCCACTGGTAGCCTCTATTCTACTTTCTGTTTCTTTGACTTTGCCCATCTTAGTTAGGTACCTCATATAAGTGGAATCATAGAATATTTCTCCTTTTGTGTCCATGTTATTTCATCAATGTTGTAGTATGTATCAGAATTTTATTCCTTTTTAATGGCTGAATAATATCCCACTGTGTGTGGTTTTGTGTGTGTGTGTGTGTACACCATGTTTTGTTTATCTGATCATTTGTTGATGGACATTTCGCTTGTTTTGTCTTTTGGCATTTGTGAATAATATTGCTATGAATATTGGTGTTCAAGTATATGTGTCCCTGCTTTTAGTTCTTTTGTGTGAAATTGGTGGATCATATGGTAATTCCGTTTAATTTTTTTGAAGAACTGCCAAATTGTTTTCCGCAGCGGTGGCACTATTTTATATTCCCACAAGCAATGCACAGTTTATTCCATACCCTACCAACATGTGTTCCAATTTCTCCACATCTTCATCAACACTTGCTGTTTTTTATATTTTTGAAAATAACTATCCTAATAGGTGTGAAGTCTTTTCTCATTGCCTGTTTTAAAAACTTTGTTTTAAAATAATTATAGGGCTTCCCTGGTGGCTCAGTGGTTGGGAGTCCGCCTGCCGATGCAGGGGACACAGGTTTGTGCCTCGGTCCGGGAAGATCCCACATGCCACGGAGCGGCTAGGCCCGTGAACCATGGTGGCTGAGCCTGCGTGTCCGGAGCATGTGCTCTGCAACAGGAGAGGCCACAACAGTGAGAGGCCCATGTACTGCAAAAAAAAAATAAAATAAAATTATAGATTCAGAGGATTCTTACAGTGTTGTTACAAAGAGATCATGTGGATACTTTAACCAGTTTCCCCCTTTGGTTACATCTAATGTAACTGTAGTATAATATAAAAACCAGGAAATTTGTGTAGATATAAAGTATGTGTATAGTCTATCATTTTATCACATATAGATTTTTGTAGCCATCATTGCCAAATACAGAACTGTTTCAGCACTGCAGAGATATCCCTTGTGCTGTCCCTTCTATTCACATCTCACACTCCCTATTATTTCTAACCCCTGACAACTAATCTCTTCTCCATCTCTATAATTTTGTCATTTTGAGAATATTATATAAATGGAATCATACAGTATGTTAACATTTTGAGGTTGGCTTTTTTTCACTCAGTATAATGCCCTTGAGATCCATGCAAGTTGATATGTGTATTGGCAGTTTGTGTACTATAGTGTGTTTAAATCATTAAGCTCTAATCTGTATGATCTGTAGTGTTTTCCCCTTTTCATTCCTGATATTGATTATTAGTGTATGCTTTCTTTTTTCTTGGTTAGTCTTCCAGGAATTTCTTGTTTTATTAGTTGATTCACACTATGGATTGTTTGATTTCTATTTCATTAATTTCTGCTATTATCTTTTAAATTTTCTTATTTCTACTTTCTTTGGCTTTGATTTGCTGGTTTAAAAAACTAATTTCTTGAGAAGATGCCTACATCATTCTTCTTTTCTAATATATGCATTTTAGAATATAAATTTCTCTAAGCACAGTTTTAGTATGTCATATAAGTTTTGATATACTGTATTTTCATTATTCAGTACCAAAAATATTTTCTGATTTCCATTGTGGTTTCTTCTTTAGTCTTTTTAAGTTTATTTATTGATTTCCAAACATGGAAATCTTTTTGTTATTGAGTTTCAGCTTAATTCCACTGTGGTTAGAGGACACGTCTGTATGATTTAAAGTATTTGCTATTCATGGGAACTTCATGGCCCAGTATATTGTCAATTTTTATAAATGCTCTGTGTGTAGTTGAAATAATGTATGTCCTGTAGTATCAAACATGTATCAAAATTTATCAAACATTTGTCTACCTGTTCTATCAGTTGCTGAGATATTTGTGTTAAAAATCTCTCATGATAGGGCTTCCCTAGTGGCGCAGTGGTTGAGAGTCCGCCTGCTGATGCAGGGGACATGGGTTCGTGCCCTGGTCTGGGAAGATACCACATGCCGCGGTGCCAGCTCGACCTGTGAGCCATGGCTGCTGAGCCTGCACGTCCAGAGCCTGTGCTCCACAATGGGAGAGGCCACAACAGTGAGAGGCCTGTGTACCACAAGAAAAAAAAAAATCTCTCATGATATAAAAGTTGAGAAAACTCATAGGAGTAGATGGAAGAGAATTTTCTGAGATTTAAAAATTTAATCAGGTTTAGCTGATATGTTTTCCTGATGCTTTTCTATTTTAATCCATTAAACCGAATACATAAAATAAAAATCTTTCATGATAATTATGTATTTATCCATGTCTTCTTTTAGTTCTGGTAATTTTTGATTCATATATTTAGAGATCATGTTATTAGGTGCATACAAATTTAGTACTGTTATATCTTCCTGTTGAATTGAAACTTTTATCATTATGAAATGTCCCTGTTTATCTCTAGTAATGCATATTACCTTAAAGTCTACATTGTTTGATATTAATATTGCTTCTTTCTTTTGGGTACCATTTGCATGATATATCTTCCATCTTTAAAATATTTAACCTTTATGTATATTTTAAGTGCATCTCTTGTAGACAGACATAGTTTCCCTTTGTAAGTCAGTCTGTCTCTTTTAACTGGCACATTTAGTCAATTTTCATGTAGTGGAATTAATTATATATTGTCTTTAAATATGCCACATACTGTTTGCATTCTATTTATCCTGCCTGTTCTATGAACCTTTTCTCTCCTTATTGCATTCTTTTGGATATTTTTACTCACTTTAAAAAATCTTTTGTTAACTTTGTAGATATACATTATTTTACTATTGGCTTAGTAAAGATTACAGCATGCATTCTTGACTTACTATACTCTGATATAAATTAGTTCTTTGACCTCTTCCTATACAGTGAAAAGGCCTTATTTACCCCCTGCTAACAATATGCTATTTTTGTTTTGTAATTTAATTATCTGTATAATTTAAAACATAACATTGTTGTTATTGTTTTATAGTCAATATTCATTTAGATTCCCCCTATGTCTACCCTTTTCCTTACTCTTCATTCCTTCTTTTCTTCCCAAGCTTCTGTCTGGGATAATTTCCTTCTGCCTAATAACACCCTTTAACATTCCTTTTTATGTGTTTCTGCTGTTGATTATTTTTTGTTTTTGTTTGTCTGAAAGTATGTCTTTATTTCACCTTCATTTTTGAATGGCATTTTTACTGGGTATAGAATTCTAGGTTAGCAGTTATTTTTCTTTCAAAATTTTGAAGATACCCTGTCATTTCTTACTGGCTCCTCTTATTTCTGCTGGGAAATCAGCTGAAAATTTTATATTTGCCTCTTTGAAGGTAATGTGCCCTTTTTCTCGTGCTGTTTTTGATGTTTCTATTTATGTTTGGGTTTTAGTCATTTTACCATGAGATGCTCAAGTGTGATTTTCTTTATATTTATCTTCATTGGGGTTCAAAGAACTTGGATCTGTGGCTTGGCTGTTTTTTGTCAGTTTGAAACATTCTGTTATTATCTCTTCAAATGTTGTTCCTGCCTTATTCTCTTTTTACTCTTTTTAAGATTCAGTTACAATCTCTTTAAGAAATTTTCTCTTTATCTCTGATGTCTCTTAAGCAATTTTTTTTCTAAATTCCACCTTTTCTTTTCTCTGTATTTCATTCTGCATATTTTCTTCTGATTTACCTTCCAATTCATTGATTCATTAGCTTTGTCTAATCTGTTAAACTCACCCCCTGAATTCTTAATTTCACTTCTCACATATATTTTTTATTTCTAGAATTTCCATTTGGTTCTTTTAAAAATACTGTTCATTTCTTTGCCATAATTTATAATTTAGTCTTTTCTTTTTTTGAACTTATTAAGCATAACAATTTGAAATTCATCATTGGCAACTCTATTATCTCGATCCTTTAAGGTATATTTCTGTTGCCTATTGTTTCTCTTGATGGTCTGTAACTTCCTTGCTTCCTCAAATGCCTGGTTAGTTTTGGTTGAGTGGCAGACACTTTATATGAAAAACTATAGTAGAGATGGTTTGAGGCCTCAGTTGTTTTAATTTTTATCCAGAAAGGATTTATGCTCACTTCTGGCAGGTGGTTATGGGTAGTAACAATCCCATATCACCTTAATCCAATTTGATACTGAGATAATTTGAAGCTGTCCTTTATTTTAGACTTCCTTTAAGTATCTTTCCTTTCTCAGTTGGAACCAAACATCTGAGGATGTTTCTATGGTTCCCCCTCATGATGGGCCCTGAATTCCTATTTTTGCCATTTTAGCTCCTTGAGCCTATCAAAAGCTCTGCTGTCTCTAAGCTGACTCTTCTGTGATGAGCCAATGATCTGAGGAGAAAAACAGCCTCTCTGAGTTTTCCTTTTATCCTGAATCTTGGCTCCATAATACTTCATTGCTTTGTTAGAACTTTGATGCCTTTAAATATATGTATTATTTATATTTTATCCCTGTCTTCTTATTGTTTTCAGCAGGAAATTTGGTCTGAATTACTTAGTCTTCCATTACTAGAAGCAGAGTCACTTAATCATTCCTTCAGTAAGTATTGATCATCTCCTATGTATCAGGCACTGTACAAAGCAGTGAAGAGGCAACTGCTGAACTTGTTAGAGAGGATTTTTGCTATCATAGAGTTTACAGTCAAGTGAACAGGCAATTATAATACAATATGATAATACAATGGTAACATTAATCATAAGATCTGGAGCACGAAGGAGTACCTGACCCAGACTTTTGAAATCAAGCAATGATTTCTGGACAAAGCATTTTCTGAGCTTAGACCTGAAAAATTAAGTAAGAGTTATCTATGATAAGACTGTTTTAGGCACAAGGATTAACATGTGTGAAGACTTGGAAGTGAGAGATAACATGGCATATTCAGGGAACAGAAAACTCAGCTTCTATAAAGCTACAGTTATCAAGACAGTGTGGTACTGGCATAAGGATAGGCATATAGATCAATGGAATAGAATTATTTGTTTAGAAACAACCCTTACATTTATGGTCAATTGATTTTTGACAAATGTTCAAAGATTTCACTGGGAGAAAGATACTCTGTTCAACAAATGGTCCTGGGACATTTGGACATCTTAAAGGTAAGTGCCAAAACAATAAAACTTTTAGAGGAAAATATAGGAGAAAATCTTTTAGACTTTGGACTGGACAAGGATTTCTTAGGTACAACACTGAAAACACAGTCCAAAAAGGACAGAAATTGATATATTGGACCTCATCAAAATATAAAAACTTCTGTTTTTCAAAAGAAACATTAGTACATAAATGTGACAGACTAGGAGAAAATGTTTGCAAAACAGATATTCAATAAAGAATTTGTATCCAGAATTTACAAAGGACTCTTAGAACACAATAATAAGAAAGTAATCCAAATTTTAAAAATGGGCAAAAGAAACAAATATTTCAGCACAAAAAATATTCAAATGGCTAAATAAAAAATACATGAAAAGATGTACATCATTATCCATCAGGAAAGTGCAAATTAAAACCAGAATAATTTTTAAAAAATGAAGGTAAATACGTTGTGATCTCACTGATACGTGGAATCCAAACAAAAACAAGCTCAAAGATACTGAGAACAGATTGGTGGGTGCCAGAGGCAGGGGGTGGGTGTGGGTGAAATGGATGAAGACAGTCAAAAGGTACAATCTTCCAGTTATAAAATAAATAGGTCATGGGGGATGTAATGTACACATGGCAATTACAGTTCATAATACTGTGTTACATATTTGAAAGTTGCTAAGAGAGTAGAACTTAAAAGTTCTCATCACAAGAAACAAATTTCTGTAACTATGTATGGTGACAGATGTTAGCTAGACTTACTGTGGTGATCAATTCACAGTATATACAAATATTAAATCATTATGTTGTACAGCTGAAACTAATGTAATATTGTATGTCAATTATAACTCAATTTAAAAAAATTGTTTTAAAACCACAATAGAGTTACCATTTCACATTCACTAGAATGGCTATAATGAAAAAGACAATAAGAAGTAGAGGTGTTGAGAAGTGGAAACCTTTATACACTGCTGGTGGAAATGTAAAAATGATGCAGCTGTTTTGGAAAACAGTTTGGAAGTTCCTCAATAAGTGAACATAGAGTTACCTCATGACCCAGCAATTCTACTCCTAGGTATATACCAAAGATAATTGAAAACATATGTTCACACAAAAACCTCTACACAAATGTTCCTAGCAACATTATTCATGATAGCCAAAAAGTAGATCAACTCAAATGTCTAATGGGTGAACAAAATGAGGCATAATATTCTCTACAATGGAATATTATTCAACTGTGAAAAGGAATGTAGTACAGATACATGCTACAACATGGATGAACCTCAAAATTATTACACTAAGTCAAAGAAGCCAGCCACAAAAAAATAATGTATGATTCCATTTATGTGACATGTCCAGAATAGGCAAATATGTAGAGACAAAAATTAAGTTTGTGGATACCTGGTGGAGGAAATGGGGATTAAGTGAATATAGGCATGAGAGAGCTTATTAAGGGAGCTTGTTGGAGGGATGAAAATATTCTAAAACTGATTTACCACAGTCAGGGTGGTTGCAGTGGAACTGGAAGGAAAGGAAACGATGGAAGAGATAGCATGCTTATATAATTTGGTAAAGTTACTAAAAATCACTGAATCACTTAAAATGGCTAAATTCTATGGCACTTGAATTATATCTCAATAAAGCTGTTATTTTAAAAAGTGTAAGACACATAGAATGTGGTCAATAAATGTGTAAGAGGTATTGGTTGTTTCTGATACCTATCTTTAGAGGAAGAGAATGTTCAAGACTGTTCACCCCAATTACCCTGAGATCTATCTCCCCCTAATCGATGTGGCCAGGATCCCAACCCAGAATCAACTCGGCAAGGAGCTCCAGGGGTGGGGATTTGGTCATGTGTAATTTTAAAAAGCTCTATAGGTGATTCTGGTGTGCACTCTAGGGTGAGAATCTTTGACTCATGGAATTGTGCATGGCTTGGTATGGTTAGAAGCCAGAGTGCATATGGGCCCAATGGCTACTTGCATTAAGGTGGGCATACAGTAATCAGGAATCTTGGTGCAGAATGACCTCTGTCTCTGTTTCTCTTTCTCTTACTCATTCTGTCTGAAATAGCTAGCTATTCCCAAATTCTACTAAGAATCTTTTCCAGAATTGTAGGGTTAAAATATGTTATACAGATCATCTATTGCAGTGGTTCTTAACCAAGAGTGCATCTTAGTCTTACCTAGGGAACCTTTTCAAAATGCACATGTCCCTGACCACACTCAGACATATGTCATCAGAAGTTTTAGAGTGGGACCATGAGCATTTACTGTTTGGAAAAAAGGCTTCTCAGGTGATGCTGATGCTCATTTCATTTGAGAACTAAGGCTCTAAAGGAAGAAATGAAGGAAAGAGTATAAAGGAGATAGCATTTGGTTCCCTGTGACTAACTTCAGCTCCCCTGTTATGGATCATTAGGTCTTTATCTGTGATACTACCTTTGAAGACTACTGGACCGTGAGCTTGGATGGTAGTGAATGCTTAATGAACATCTCTCTGTAGAACACCATTTGGGAAATCAATTCATAAACTCTGTGTCTTTGGGGGAAGAGAGGGATCTCAGTTGCCAATTCCTCAGCTAGATAATAGTCATGTGTGCTTGGAATAGCCAAGGGAGAAGGGTGGTTCCTTGTCTGCTATGGCTTCACGGGGACTCCCCTGCTGCTAGCTGCTAAAATTACTTTAAAATTATAGGCTGCTGAGTAAACTTCCCCATGCACATCCACCTGTCAATGGGCCTGCACTTCAGTGATGAAGAGTAATTTTTATTGGAGTGATGGCATACAGCAGGGGTTGAAACTAAACAGCCATAATGAAATTGATTTTCAGAAGACTACTTCTGAATTTTATTTTGTAGTTTGTGGGTCGTTATTCGTTTCATCCTGCCATGCCAATGGTCTACAGGGGCAGCAATAGCTTGAACATTTGTAAGGTTTTGGATCAACCCACATGGCTCTTTGCCTAGAAGCATTACATGCTTCTAAAGCACTTTTGCTGTGTAGTCTAAATGCTCTGTCTGGGGAAACTGAAGGTGTTTTTGTTTTTTTGTTTTATTTTTTTGTCGAAGAAGCTTCTTAACATTTGTCATGGTCAGTCAGACTGAGAGGAAGAAAGAAGAGGGGCAGAGTTCATGAGTTCTCTTGACTCAACCACGCCTTCACTGAGCTCGTATTATGTACAAGACACATTGCTAGTGGGGATTCTATTCCTTAAAGATGATTTAGCTAACAGAGTCAACCAAGAAGTACAAACCTATGTTGTTCTTAATGATGTTAAACAATTCCTTTTGGTGCAGTTTGTTTCTGCTTGGATTTCCAGCTGACATCTCAAATTCAATAAGTTAAACTGGACTCATCTCCATTCTTCCCCTCTCTGTACCCCCCACCCCAGCACACTGAATTTTACAAAATTAAACCCCAGTTTCATTCTCTCAATCATTCAGGCATGAAACTTTGGAGGCTTTTTTATTCACTTCCCTCTTTCCCTTGCTTACTTGTATTTGACAATCAATTGCTAAGTTGATTCATAGTCTGTGGATTTGATTTATACTGTTCATGATATCTCTTGATTACTCCCTTTCTTTCCAGTTACTCTGCAGCTACTCTGGTTGTGTTTGGCAGAGATGATCTTCAAGGTCCCTCCCAACCAAGAAAATTTGTGATTCTGCCTCAGTTCCTTATTACCTCACTCCTGCAGTGGTTGTCCAGTTGAGAGTTTCTTTATTCTCTACTCCATATGTACACGTCAGCTAGATTACTTTTCTTCGAGTGCCACTATGTCATGTCACCGCATCCTCAGAAATCTTTTGTGTCTCCATACTGCCACTCTTCAACCTTCTTAACCTGGCATTCTAAGCCCCCCTGTATTGGGGCTTGAGCTGCTCTGCCACTCTTCTTGCTACTCTGCATCTGAATCCTGTTCCATCCAGACCAGTCCATTCATAGGTCTCTCACATTCTGGCCTTTGTTTACCCATTCCCCAAAGTAGAATGTCCTTTCTTCCAACCTGCCTCTCCAATCCCTTCAAGTCCTTCACAGCTCAACTTAAACCTTACCACTAAAGTGAATTCTTCCTTGCCTACCCATCTCAGCACTTCTCTAAACCCCTCATTTGACACTACGTTATGTTGTAGGTTATCTTGTTCCCTCAAATAGATGGGAAGGTTTTTGAAGGCAGAGACTGAGTGTTATACTTCTTTGTATCTTCTGCAATACTGATCTGTACTCCTTTAGTTAAATATGAAAGTAAATCTTAACATATTAAAACATTCTCCCTAATATTGGACTCTAAAACACAGTTGTACTCATTTATTGAGGGGAATATCATGCTACCTTAAGGATCGGGTGATTTTTAATGGGGTCTGTCACTAAGGCTTCTTTTCTTTTAGAGCCCTGCTTAAGGTTAAACACCCTCACAGAGGGCATATTGGACCCTAGAGCCTCCACCTGCAGTTCCTTTCCTTCCTTCAAATCCTTAAAAGCCTACCATATAGCAGGCATTCATATTCCACTTTGACCTGCTATGTACTTCTTGACTTCCTCAACCCAGCAAGTATTTGCCTTTACAATGGCTTTGGAATTAATCTCCCCCACATACTAGTAAAGGTACCTCAATATCTTGGCCTTCAGATTCTAATTGATTTGCCAGGTCATGGGAGGCTCCATACTGTATTTTCCTTTCAAGTCAAAGGCCCTTCTCCATCATATATCAGAGTTCCCTAACCTTGACCTTGTTTGTATTTTTAATAATATCTCATTTAATG
Organism: Kogia breviceps; assembly: GCF_026419965.1. Classification (NCBI taxonomy): domain Eukaryota; kingdom Metazoa; phylum Chordata; class Mammalia; order Artiodactyla; family Physeteridae; genus Kogia; species Kogia breviceps. Next base: position 73,648,292 of record NC_081330.1, on the reverse strand, counting down.
TGTAAATATGGGTAAGCACTTAAGGCAAGGGCTCTCCATATCTTGTATAACACGAAATATACCAGTGTTTCCAATAATAAAGGCCTAAGGAAAAGCCAGAATTGTGGTTAGGTGCGTGTGCACCTGTTGTGAGTGTATGTATGTGTGTGTATTTGTGTATGTGAGAGAGAGAGTGAGAGAGAGAGAGAGCAAGAGAGATTGATTGTGTTTGTGTGTGTGTATGCATTTAACTATTAAACACTAGAATTCTATTCATTGGGAAACATTGTGTTATATATCACAGCTGTGTAGGTAATATAATTTTGCCTTTTGACATCATCCCAGTAAAAGAAATTTCAGAGTTTTCCCCATCTTTTAGCAGGACTCACAAAGCATATGGTTTGTGACCTGAGGATAATGACATTATAACCAACCACAGACAATGTGTATATAGATTGAAATTTGTGCCATTAAATTATTTAATTAAACAAATTATTACTCAGTTCATACAGATAAAGACATAAGACCAAATAGTACTACTATTTCATAAAGTACTCTTTCACACTTTCAATCAACTCATTTTCTCCTCAGCCCCTGCCTTTATCTACTCATTCACAAAATCTTGCTTCCACCTTCAAAACCAGAGTTGCCTCATGCTTGTTTTGGTCTGTTTTAGAGATTTTTATTGTCCAGGAACTTGTGGAAAGAGTACTGGAATGAATTCTGGCTCTTCATTTAGCCAATTAGCACATTTCAATGTCCTTATTTGTAAAATGGGAAAGGTAATACCTTCCCTATCTCCTTCACAGTGGTTTTCCGAGGATCAAATACAAATATATGTAAAAAATGTAAAACTGTCCAGTTATTATTTAGAGGGCTTATTGATAAATGTCTTTTTGTCTCCTTAATTGTGTAAAACTTTTATTCTGATTGTTACCTTATATATTCCATGTATTTGCCCCATCTGTTGACAAAAATTCACAAGAATTGTTGACGGCATTGCGATTCTTCAAGTTACATGCTTTTATTTGTACTTCCTTTTTACATTTGCAAATGCTTTCTTTCAGCCTGGCCATGTGATAGTTTCTTTCTGTATGTGGTAGAAGGAGAACTAGACTGGAAATTGGGAGGCAGGGGTTCTGGTCCCAGGTATGAGTCTAGTTGTTCTTCCCTAGTTAAGTTGGGTCACCTTAGGTAGGTCACTTCACCTTTCTGGCTATCAATTTCCTTATCTGTAGAATGTTGGAATTGAAGTTGGTGACCTATAAGATCTCTTCTAACACTAGCAATTTTATCACTGAAGCTAAATTGAATCCTCATTGCTCCTCCTCCCCCTTTTTCTTACCCTGTTCCTCCCCTTGAGAATCACTGGCATAATAAATATAGTCCAAATGCTTTAGGTAGCCATTCAAGACCCACATCAATGTTGGTTTGCCAGCATTATCTACTATTCATAATAGAAACCACCAGTTATATATAGATTGGTTTTCTTACTGCATATTCCTACTTTCATTGTCACTTGTCATTGCTCCTTTTAAAATTCTCTTTTTGATGGTAGATACTCCTCATCTTTAAAGACAGGCTTAAATTTCACACTTTCCTGTGAAGCCTTTCCTGATCACTTAGCCCTTAGTGATTTTTTTTCTATTTAATCTGACCTCAAATCAGCATTTATGACATGCCAGACACTCTACATGGCATTGTAGGAGATAGAAAGATAAAATAAGTCCCTGACATTAGAGAGAAGCTGAAATTGCAAATGAGCATTGTGAGCAGACGGAACAGCATGAACAAAGACTTAGAGATAGTAGAGTGGAGGGTGTGTTTGGGTAGAAGCTTAGAGCCCATTGACCTTACTTATTTGGTCTATATATTGTCTAACCACAGTTCTTGTGATAGTATGCCACCATATAATATGAAATTATGGTTCATTTGTTATTTATTGGCTACCCAGGTTCCATTTCCTTTTCTTAATAGTACTGCAGTCTCCTTTTGGAGTAGTCCGTCTCCATTATTGGATAGTTTTGGTGGTATGGGAAATCTCAGTGTCTGTATTCCACAAAAGAAGCCAAAAGGATCTGGTCTTTCTTCTTTATTACCCCAATAAAACTGAAGAGCAGTGGCCACATGATATAAAGTCAACCAGCTTACATTCTCTTTTGGACCTGGCTTGACTTTTTATCTTACCTGTCTAGATCCTTTTACCTATCATTCCAGTCACCCTCTTGGAATCACCCTCAAGTCTCTTGACTCCTTGTCCCTAGTTCTCCCTGCCTTGACAAAGCCCCCCAAACTGTAGGTGTTCTATTCCCCTCACTCACTGGAATACCTACAGGCTGAGCTCCATTTGCACCCACTCTTATTTTCCTATCTCCATAGAGAAAGTATGTTCCTTTGGTCCAAGACCAGTCCTTTCACCTAGGCTTTGGATCCTCTCCCTCCCACTTTTTTTTTTTTTTTTTCTGTATGCAGGCCTCTCACTGTTGTGGCCTCTCCCGTTGCAGAGCACAGGCTCCAGACGCGCAGGCTCAGCGGCCATGGCTCACGGGCCCAGCCACTCCGTGGCATGTGGGATTTTCCTGGACCGGGGCATGAACCCGTGACCCCTGCATCGGCAGGCAGACTGTCAACCACTGCGCCACCAGGGAAGCCCCCCTCCCACTTTTTTAATGGTCCTTTGTATATCAGTCATTTTCTTTCCTTCCTGTATCTTTGAACTCTCTCAAATGCTTTTTTCTTCTTAGTATATAATCATGTTCACATCTCACCTTGGTAGGGAAGAACTTTCTTTGATCCAACATCTCCCCAAAACTACTCTGTTTCTCATTTCTCTTAATAGTCAAGCTTCTGAAAGGAATGGAATAAACTTGCTGTCTACATGTTAACAAGTCATTGATTCTTTTTTTTTAAATTGAGGTATAGTTGCTTTACGATGTTGTGCTAGCTCCTGCTGCACAGCGAAGTAAACCAGCCATGTGTATGCACATATCCCCTCCTTTCTGGATTTCCATCCCATTTAGGTCACCACAGAGCACCAAGTAGAGTTTCTCATGCTATAGAGCAGTTCCTCATTAGTTATCTCTTTTACCCCTAATGGTGTATATATGTCAATCCCAATCTCCCAATTCATCCCACCACCCCTTTCCTGCCCTGGTGTTCCAGACGTTTGTTCTCTACATCTGTGTCTCTATTTCTGCTTTGCAAATAGGTTCATCTGTACCATTTTTCTAGATTCCATATATATGCGTTAATATACAATATTTGTTTTTCTCTTTCTGGCTTACTTCACTCGGTATGACAGTCTCTATGTCCATTTGTCTCTACAAATGACCCAATTTCATTCCGTTTTATGGCTGAGTAATATTCCATTGCATATATGTACCACATCTTCTTTATCCATTCGTCTGTCGATAGACATTTAGGTTGCTTCCATGTCCTGGCTATTGTAAAAGTCATTGATTCTTCATTTACCTATGTTTAGGTTTTTGTGCCCTCCTCATCACTGAATCTATTTTTCCTAAGGTCACTAAAATTTTCCACATTGCAAAATTTAATGGGGTTCTTGTAATCATGTTTCACTTTCTATCATGTTTGATATTGTCCAAACCTTTATTCTCTTTTTTATTTGTTATTTAAATTTTTTTTCAATAATAAGCAGAGAAAGTTATTTGACATTTTGAATTTACTGGTGATAAGATAGAGTTATTTCATTTATTAATGTTCCTCAGTGAATATTTATTGAATGTAAAGTTTATTTTGTTTTAAAATTTTGTAATTGAGTTATAATTCACATACCATAAAATTCACCCTTTTAAAGTGTACAATTTATTGGTTTTAAAGTATAGTCACAGAATTGTGCAACCGTTACCACTATCTAATTCCAGAATCTTTTCATATCCTCAAAAAGAAGCCCTGTTCATTTTCAGTTCCCCCTCCCCCTGGGCCCTATCAAACACTAATCTAGTTTCTGTCTCTATGGATTTGCCTGTTGTAGATAGTTCATATAAATGGAATCATATGTATCTGGCCTCTTTCACTTAACATAATATTTTCAGTGTTCATTCTTATTGTAGCTCATATTGATACTTCATTCTGTGTTATGGCTGAATAATAGTCCACTATAACAACATACCACTTTTGTTTATCCATTCATCCACTGAGGGACATTTGGATTGTTTCCACCAAATGGAATAATAATGAATAATTATTATAATAATTCATTATAATAATGAATAATTATTTAATTATTCATTATAATAACGAATAATGCTACTATGAACAATAGTGTACAAGTTTTTGTTTGAACACCTGTTTTCACTTCTTTTGAGTATATACCTAGTAGTGAAATTGCTGGGTCATATGATAATTTTATGTTTAACTTTTTGCAGAACTGCCAAACTGTTTTCCATAGTTGCTGAACCATTTTACATTCTCATTATCCGTGTATGAGACAATTCGAATTTCTTTACATCCTTACCAAAACTTGTCTTTTTGATTATATCCATCCTAATGGGCGTGAAGTGGTATCTAATTGTTATTTTGATTTGCCTTTCCCTAAAGACTAAGGACATTGAGCATCTTTTCATATGCTTATTGGTCATTTGTATATCTTCTTTCGAGAAATATCTATTCAAATCCTTTGCCCATTCTAAATTGAATTATATGTCTTTTTATTGTTGAATTGTAGGAGTTTTTCATGTTTTCTAGATACTGAACCCTTATCAGAGATGTGATTTGCAAATATCCCTTCCCATTCTCTGACTTTTCTTCTTTTTAAATATTTATTTATTTATTTAATTGGCTGTGCTGGGTCTTCGTTGTGGAATGCAGGATCTTTAGTTGCGGCGTGTGTGATCTTTAGCTGCGGCATGTGCGATCTTTAGCTGCAGCATGCAGAATCTTTAGTTGTGGCATGCAAACTCTTAGTTGCAGCATGTGGGATCTAGTTCCCTCACCAGGGATCAAACCCTGGCCCTCTGCATTGGGAGCATGGAGTCTTAGCCACTGGACCACCAGGGAAGTCCTGTAGTCTTTTATTCTTTAAACTCTCTCCTGTTTCTATGGCAATGGGCTTTCTTGTTTGTTTTCCTACCTCTCTGGCTGTTCCTTCTCAGGTTCTTTTAGAAGATCCTCTTTTCTGCTAATCTCTCTAAAAAATGTTGACATTCCCTAGGTCTCCATTCTTTTTTTTAAAATTAATTAATTAATTTTTTTTTTGCTGTGTTGGGTCTTCTTTTCTGTTCTCTAGTTGCGGCATGTGGGGGCCATTCTTCATCGCGGTGCGTGGGCCTCTCATTATTGTGGCCTCTCATTGCGGAGCACAGGCTCCAGACTCACAGGCTCAGTAGTTGTGGCTCATGGGCTTAGTTGCTCTGCGGCATGTGGGATCTTCCCAGACCAGGGCTTGAACCTGTGTCCCCTGCATTGGCAGGCAGATTCTCAACCACTGCGCCACCAGGGAAGCCCTAGGTCTCCATTCTTGGCCTTTTTCTCTTGTTATTCTATACATTCTCCCAGCGTGACCTCTTTAAAAATCATGGCTCTAATTACCACCATCTAAGTGGGAATGACTTTGAAATCAAGATTGCAGTCCATACCATTTTGTTTTTACTCCATACCCACTGAGCTCCAGTATAATTTCTTTTGGAATTCCTTTTGGTTCCCATAGGCAGTTTACAATCAGCTTATCCGGGACTTCCCTGGTGGTCCAGTGGTAAAGGATCTACCTTACAATGCAGGGGACGCGGGTTCGGTCCCTGGGCAGGGAACTAACGTCCCACATGCCACTTGGAAACTAGGCCCGTGCACCACAGCTACTGAGCTCCTGTGACTCAACTGGAGAGCCTGTGTGCTGCAAACTACAGAGCCCATGCTCTCTGAAACCCACACGCCACAACCACAGAGCCCACGTGCCCTGGAGGCCGCACACCACAACTAGAGAGAGAAAACCTGTGTGCCACAACTAGAGAGAAACCTGCGTGCCGCAATGAAGAGCCCTCATGCCTCAACAAAGATCCCATGTGTCGTAACTAAGACCCTACGCAACCTAAATAAATAAATAAAATAAAAAATAAATATTTAAAAAAAATAAAATCAGCTTATCCCAAACTGCATGTATCTTCTTTCCATCCCAAACTTGCTCCTCCTCCCCTGTTTACTATCTCAGTGAGTAGCACTATTGTCCATTTATTTATCCAAGCCAGAAATGTGTGTTCTAAATTCCTCCTCTCACTCTTTCCCCACCCAAATTATAACACCAAGTCCCACAGAGTCTCCCTTTAATGGTTCTTCAATCTCTCCTCTCATTTCTTACTGCCTCAAATGCCACCCTTACCCCAGTTTAGTTTAACTTCTACCTTTTTCCCCCGAACCTCAGTTTAAATGTCACCTACTCCAAAAAATTTTCCCTGACTACTCTTTGCCAAGTCTAAAATAGATGCTCTTTGGTGTTCTCATAGAATTCTAAGCTTAGTCCTGTCACTGCCCTTAACTATAATATACCATACACTATGAATTTTATTTAATCAATCTGCCTTTTCTACTAAGGCCTGTCTTATATGACTTAAGATCTTTAGTGCCTAGAATGATGTTGTACACACAGTTGCACAGACTTGTTTTGTTGTTGTTGCTCAAACTTTTGAAGGAAAGAATGAGAGTGTAATACTTTATTATGAACTCCTAGGCAAAATAATGTTCATCCCTGGGCAGAATAATGCTCAGGGAAATTGTTCGTTTTTGAGACTCTAGCTTTTTGTTACCATAGCTATTCATTTATTAAGAGGATTCTGTTCTTGGTGGGACCTGGGCTTGTGTGAGGTGAACGAAAGAAGATGAACTGTGCTCTGTCAGACATGCCATCTCACTTTTTCCATTTTGCTTCAGTAGGCTGTTACAAGGTTGTGGCATTGTTACATGTGGGACAAGGGACTGGAAGCATGGGACAAACAAACTTTTCAATCAGCAATTTTTTAACATTGCCCTGGGAGATCACAATAGTAGAACTGAGGAGAATTTGAAGAGACTGTCTTGTCCAGGCCCTCTGCCTTAAAGCAGGTCAATTCTAAAGCATTAGTGACAAATGGTCACTCAAGGATATTCAATGTGGATGCGATGAAAAAGTATAAAGAACATACAGTATACGAAAGTGCAGAAATTATGCATGCCACGTGGTCTACAGGTGTATTTCAACATAGAGAAGAAATAAACTAGGAAATGATGGACTAAGGGGCAATTCTATATGTAGAACTTTGTTTTCTCATTGCCTTCCATTAACACATGGGAGGTTTCATTCTTCAGAGAACTGAGCACTTTTTCTGGTGTGGAGTCAAAGAAAAGAAGGAATTAGAGAACAAAGACTCTTGAGTTTCTCCTAGGATCTGGGCTAAAAGAGTGGTGAGCCAGCTGCTTTGGGAAAGACCCATATCAGATAGATGAGTTACACTGTTTCTGGCTGCTTAATTAATGAGCTTGAATTCTGTAATGGATTCGTGGATATAAAATCTGAAGACTGAGGTTGGAACATACTGTTGTAAAAAGAGTTTTTCATTCTAAGTGGAGTATTGTGGGGAGGTCGTCTACATTGTACTTAGATACATGGGCTTGGCAGCCTGAAATCAGGATTTGAATCCCAGCTCTGCCATTTACTACTAATCTCCTACTACTCTTCTCCATTTCCTCATGTATAAAATAAAAAATAATAAGATACCTACTCTATAAAGCTTTTATGGGAATCAAAGAGGAAATGCATTTCAACCTTATAGCACAGTGCCTGGCATATAGTAAGTGCTCACTAAATGTTACCTAGCAGTAGTAGTAGTAGTGTTTTGTTGTTTTTTTTTTTCCTTGGTACGCGGGCCTCTCACTGTTGTGGCCTCTCCCGTTGCGGAGCATAGGCTCCAGATGCGCAGGCTCAGTGGCCATGGCTCACGGGCCCAGCCGCTCTGCAGCATGTGGGATCCTCCTGGACTGGGGCATGAACCCATGTCCCCTGCATTGGCAGACAGACTCTCAACCACTGTGCCACCAGGGAAGCCCCAATAGTGTTGTTTTAATTATCATTGTGCTGTACTGAAGAGACAGTGAAAAAGCAAAGGGGGAAAATCTTGGTCAGTCTTGATTAGATGAAATTTGGTAATGGTTGTGGTGGTGGTGGTGGTGATGGTGGTAATGAAAAAAGGCTACCAGTAGTGTAAAGTGGCACATTTCCAATGTTAGACAACATTTGCCCATAATATGACGGTTACAGCTATCACATGGGATTTAGCTTAAAAAACATTTCTATTGTCTTAGTACTTTAGGTTCTGCCTCCCCTTCCAAAAATCAATACAAACCAAAATAAAGTTTTTTTTCTGAAAACTATTTCACTTCTGATTCTTAATTTAAGAAATACTGTACTTCTCCCTCCCCACCACCAGAAAATGTTGACAGTTTGCCAATGAATTAAACAAAAAAGGAGAGAAGACAAAAAAATAATCATAATATACCAGAAACCACCAGTGTTTCCATCTGATGGGTCTGTGGCTTACAAGCAAGAGAAGTTCATGAATAGTTCAGTATTTGTAATATGACTGTTTGTTAGATTAGGAAACTCATGTAACAGGTTTTAACCCCAGCTTGAGGGAATTGTTTTAAAAACAACTTCTGATCATCATTTACAGTCGAGTTAGCTATTTTCCTATTTGCAGTAAGGGTTTTTATTCAGCCTGGCTCATTTAAAATTGGTTTTCAGTAATGCATTGGGACTTGATAATGAAGTAAATGATTTTCTCAAATAGTATTGTGATGGTGCCAAGTGCTCTGTGTGCTTTTTATGGCTTCACCACAATTTTACATTTGAACCTGAATGTACTGAACCGAAAGATCTCTGGACTAAGTCTAAGCAGCAACTACTGGGCATGGTACTATAGTAGATAAGATATAGGTAGACGTCGTAGATCTGCTTTTTTGTTTATTTTTTTATTGTGGTAAAATATACATAACATAAAATTTACCATTCTAACCATTTTTTTTTTTTTTGTGGTACGCAGGCCTCTCACCGCCGTGGCCTCTCCCACTGCAGAGCACAGGCTCTGGACGCGCAGGCCCAGCGGCCACGGCCCACAGGCCCAGCCGCTCCACGGCACGCGGGATACTCCTGGACCGGGGCACGAACCCACGTCCCCCACACTGGCAGGCGGACCCCCAACCACTGCGCCACCAGGGAAGCCCCATTCTAACCATTTTTAGGTATACAATCCAGTGGCATTAAGTGCATTCACAATATGCAACCATCATTACTATTCACTTCCAGAATGTATTCATCCCCACAAGCTGAAACTTTGGACCCATTAAACAATAGTTCCCCATTGTCCCCTCCTCCCAGAAAACCATCATTCTACTTTGTTTCTGTGAGTTTGACTACTTTAGATACCTCATATCAGTGGAATCATACAGTATTTGTCCTTTTGTGACTGGCTTATTTCACTTAGCATATTGTCCTCAAGGTTCATCCTTGTAGTATGCATCAAAATTTTATTCCTGGGCTACCCTGGTGGCACAGTGGTTGAGAATCCACCTGCCAATGCAGGGGACACGGGTTCGTGCCCCAGTCTGGGAAGATCCCACATGATGTGGAGCGGCTGGGCCTGTGAGCCATGGCCGCTGAGCCTGCGCGTCCGGAGCCTGTCTGCAATGGGAGAGGCCACAACACTGAGAGGCCCGCGTATCACAAAAAAAAAAAAAAAAAAAAAAAAAAAAAAAAAAAAAATTATTCCTTTTTAAGGCTGAATAATATTCTGTTGTATGTATATACTACATTTGTTTATTCATCCACTGATAGACACTTAGATTGCTTCCATCTTTAGGCTATTGTGAATCATGCTGCTATGAATATAGGTGTACAGATATTTATTTGAGTCCCTGCTTTTAATTCCTTTGGGTATATACCCAGAAGTGGAATTGCTGGATCATATGGTACTTCTATTTTTAATTTTTTGAGGAATCACCAAACGGTTTTCCCTAGCAGCTGCACTATTTTATATTCCTACCCCCAGTGCACAAGGGTTCCAATTTCTCTATATCTTTGCCAACATTGGTTACTTTCTTTTTCTTTCTTTTTTTTTTTATATTTTCCAGATTTTATTTTCAAAATGGCTAAGTTATAGTATTTTTCCCAAACATTACAATTTTTCTTTCTTTTTTTTGACAGTAGTCATTCTAATGTGTGTGAAGTGGTATCACCTCGTGGTTTCTATTTGCATTTCCTTAATTATTAGCGGCACATTGAGCCATCATCTCTTGTGCTTCTTGGTCACTTGTGATATCTTCTTTGGAGAAATGTCTATTCAAGTTCTTTGGCCATTTTTTAATTGTTTTTTTGGTTTTTTTGGTTGTTAGTTGGAAGAATTCTTTATATTTTTTTGATATTAACTCCTATAATCAGATATATGATTTGCAATTTTTCCCATTCTGTGGGTTGCCTTATTCTGTTGTTAGTGTCCTTTTATGAACAGTTTTTAATTTTGATGTAGTCTAATTTATCTATTTTTTTCTTTTGTTGACGATGCTTTTAGTGTCATAGCTAAGAAATCACTGCCAAATCCAATGTCATGAAACTTTTCTCCTATGTTTTCATCTAAAAGTTTTATAGTTTTAGCTCTTACACTTAGGCCTTTGCTCCATTTTGAGTTATTTTTTTCTATATGCTATAAAGTAAGTGTCCAACTTCATTATTTGTATATGGATATCCAGTTTTCCATTTTTTTTCTTATAAATTTATTTTATTTTTAAATTTATTTTTGGCTGTGTTGGGTCTTCATTGCTGCACATGGGCTTTCTCTAGTTGTGGTGAGCAGGAACTACTCTTTGTTGTGGTGTGCGGGCTCCTCATTGCAGTGTGGTTTCTCTTGTTGTGGAGCATGGGCTCTAGGTGCTCAGGCTTCAGTAGTTGAAGCGCACAGGGTCAGTACTTGTGGCCTGTGGGCTCTAGAGCACAGGCTCAGTAGTTGTGGTGCACAGACCTAGTTGCTCTATGGCATGTGGGATCTTCCTGGACCAGGGCTTGAACCCATGTCCCCTGCATTGGCAGGCAGATTCTTAACCACTGTGCCATCAGGGAAGCCCCCAGTTTTCCATTTGTTAAAAAGACTGTCCTGGGCTTCCCTGGTGGCGCAGTGGTTGAGAATCCGCCTGCCGATGCAGGGGACACGGGTTCGTGCCCCAAACCGGGAAGATCCCACATGCCGCGGAGCGGTTGGGCCCGTGAGCCATGGCCACTGAGCCTGTGCGTCCGGAGCCTGTGCTCCGCAACGGGAGAGGCCGCAACAGTGAGAGGCCCGCGTACCACACACAAAAAAAAAAAAAAAAAAAAGACTGTCCTTTCCCCATTGGATGGTTTTGGCACCCTTGTCAAAAATCAGTTGACTCTATATGTGAGGATTTATTTCTAGGCATTCTATTTCATTTATAGATCTGCTTTTGAATCTTGGCTTTGTTACTTACTAGGTGATAATCAGTGGGTTACTCAAGCATTCTGATTTCTCCCCACAGTAGAAAGTAAACTCCATGAGGGCAGAAATTTTTGTCCCTTTTGTTTATTATTATATTCTTAGTATTTAGAACAATCAATCAATAATTAATTTATAATCAGTAATATTCACTGTTGAGTAAATAAGCAATAATTTCTTTCAGAAGACTTTTGAAGAATTCAATGAAATAATTTATGTAAAACATTCAGCATACTGCCGGGCAAAAAGTGTGTGAGAAATGATAGTTATTTAAAATATTCATATCAATTGCATATCTCCTATGAATACATTAAATGGTGAATATTAAACAGGTACTATAATTGGGTGGGTCTCTTCAGATACAAGCCACAGGTTGGTGTCGGTATGGAGTTACCTTGAATTGAATGGCTCTCAACTGGGGGACACACAAGAAAGCACAGCCATCTTCCCTACTCCTAAATTGTTGAGACTGGCTCCCTTATATCTGGCACCCCAGAGACAAAGGCTAGATGAACACTGTTCCTGGGATGTCAAAGGAGGAAATGAGGAGTTTATGGTAAAGTGGAGGGGGCAAAGCAGGCATCTAGCAGGCAGCTTCTTAGGTCTGAAAGGAATAAAATCAGTATCACCATGATTCTGTAACTATGCACTAATACCAGGCCTGTCAGGGGGATTAGAGGGATTTGGATCATTGACAGTCTACCATGTGCTAAGTGCCAACCATTGGACTAAGATATTTACATATATTCTAATTCAGTCTTCACAATTTCCCTGTAAAGTAGATATCCCCATTTTACAGATGAGGAAACAAGCTCCAAGAGATTAAATAACAGACAGTAAATAGCAGACCTGGGATTGGTGCCACCTTCTTAGAAAGATAGGCTGTTGCTCAGATGTATGCACATGTATCAATAATGGTGTAGAAAGAGTTATGGCAGGACTTCCATGGGTGCTTTCCATGTGGACTGTGAGAGGACAAGAGCTCAGCCTTCAGAACTGAACTGCATGGCTTTGAATCCTTGTTCTGACACTAGCTTTGTGACCTTGAACAAGTTACTTAAGGAAACCTAGGCTTAAAGTTTACATGAGAAGTGGGAATAATAACAGGCTATCTACCTCATAAGGTAGTTATGAGAATAAAATAACACATGCAAAGCCCTTAGAAAAGTTCACAGAAAGTGTTCAATAAGTGTTAGCTGTTGTGGTTATTACTGTTGACTACTGTTATTATTGCTGTTAGTAGTAGTAGTAGTATAGATCTGCCACAGACTGATAATGGGTGGGGAGGCAATACCATGTAACTGCAAAATTTTAGTTTTTGAGACTAGATGGCCTAGGTTTGATTACTGATTTTACTATTTATCAGTTGTGTGACTTAAAAGTTACTTGGTTGTTCTTTCATAACACTACGAATGTTTATTTATGTTACAGAATTATTGTGAAGACCAAATTGAAATCACATATGTTAAAATACTTGGTAAGAGAAATACTGTATGTTATGTATCTGTATTGCTAGTTACCAGCTCTCTTGTAAAAAATCCAAGAGCACTGAGAATGACTTATTTAAAATGACAAAATGTAGATGCTGCCAAAATTTGTATAATATAAAAGATAAGCCATGAGTAGAAAACTTTGGATTATTACTTATACTATTTGTTGATTATTTTCTTTGTGCTAAGTACTGTGATAGACATTTCCTAAATCTTGCTTCATGTATTCCTTGTACCAGCTCTGTCAGTAGGAGGGTGAGGAAGGAGCATCTCAAGGAGCCAAAACAACATGTGCAGAGGCCCTGGGGTAGGAGGGAGATGGCACATTTAAGTAGAATTGCAGATAAAATACTGAGTGCTCAGTTAACTTTGAATTTCAGGTAAACTGAATAATTTTTTAGTAGCAATTACAATATATCATATACTATTGAGGACATACTTCTACTAAAAAAGTTGCTGTTTATCCAAAATTCATATTTAACTGGGCATTGTGTATTTTTTTTTTTTTTTTTTTTTTGCGGTACGCGGGCCTCTCACTGTTGTGGCCTCTCTTGTTGCATAGCACAGGCTCCAGACACGCAGGCTCAGCAGCCATGGCTCACGGGCCTAGCCGCTCCGCGGCATGTGGGATCTTCCCGGAACGGGGCACGAACCCACGTCCCCTGCATTGGCAGGCAGACTGTCAAACACTGTGCCAACAGGGAAGCCCGGCATTGTGTATTTTTATTTGCTAAGTCTGGTAACCCTAATGTAGGAGACTGAAAGAAGGTCAGAGTAGCTGGATGAGAGAAGGTAAGAGGTAACATGGTATGAGAAGAGGTCAGAGAGATAGGCAGACAGGAGACTGTGCAGGGCCTTTGGAAGCCTTGAGGAGGGAGGACTTTGCTCACCATTTTGAGGGCAATGGGAAAAGCTATTGAAGGGTTTTTAGGTTTTGAGGGTAATGGGAAAAACTATTGAAGGGTTTTTAGGTAAGGTAGGAACTTGATCAAATTTGAGTTTTGAAATAGTAAATAGTACTGTGGCTGCAGCATGAAGACCACACAGAAGAAGAAACTGAAGTTCTGAGAGGTTAACTTACCTGTGGCCACAAAGCTAATTAGTGACATAGCCGGGACTGAAATCTAGCCCTGATTCCAAAGCCTGTTCTCTTACCTGAAATTGGAAGATGGCAGTGGGAGGTGAAAGCTAGACATATATAGAATTATTGAAGATATTGTGATATTGGGATTTATCAAAAGAAATATATATTTGATCTTCACCTCCTTTCTGGCACACAGCTCCTAAAACCGTTGGAATTTCCTAAATGTTGAGCCAATCAGGTATCTTTTGTTATGTCAGTGAGGTGAATTTTGGAAAGCCCCTAGGTAACCTAAGGATGGGGGCTGGTTATCAGTGGGACCAACCAAGTGATTAGAAGGTTGGCACTTTCAGTCCCACCTCCATGCCTCCTAGGAAGGGAGAGGGGCTGGAGATTGAGTTCAATCACCAATGGCCAATGATTTAATCAACCATGACCATGTAATGAAGTCTCCATAAAACCCCAAAAAGGACAGGGTTCAGAGAGCTTCTAGATGGGAGATTCTGAGAGTGTCTCAAAGAGGGCAAAGAAGCTCTTTGCCCTATAAATCTCTTCCATGTGGCTGTTTCTGAGCTATATCCTTTAATATTTTTAAAAAAGAAAACAGGGCTTCACTGGTGGTGCAGTGGTTAAGAATCCACCTGCCAATGCAGGGGACACGGGTTCGAGCCCTAGTCTGGGAGGATCCCACATGCTGTGGAGCAACTAAGCCCATATGCCACAACTACTAAGCCCGTGTGCCACAACTACTGAAGCCTGTGCGCCCTACGGCCCACGTGCCACAACTACTGAACCTGTGTGCTGCAACTACTGAAGCCCATGTGCCTAGAACCCATGCTGTGCAACAAGAGAAGCCACCACAATGAGAAGCCCGTGCACTGCAACGAAGAGCAGCCCCCACTGGCCGCAACTAGAGAAAGCCCACACGCAACAACAAAGATCCAATGTAGCCAACAATAAATAAATAAAACAAAAGAAAAAACCCACAAACAAACAAACAAACAATAATGATAATCGAGTAAGTAAAATGTTTCTCTGAGTTTTGAGCCAATGTAGGATATTAATCTAACCCAAAGAGGAGGTCCTTGGAATCGCCAATGTATAGCTGTTAGGGTTAGAAGTACAGGTGGGAACCTGCACTTATAATTGGCCTCTGAAAGGGGTGGGGGGCACAGTCTTATAGGACTGAGCCCTTAACCTTTGGCATCTGATGTTTTCTCCAGGGATAGTGTTAGAATTAGGTTAAATTATAGGGTACCCACGTGGTGTCAAAAATTGCTTGGTTTGGAGAAAGAACCCATACACTCATGTCAGAATTTTGGATACACTTAATAAATGTCTTTCTCCTTCTATTTTCAACCTTAGTAAAAATGTTATTGGGGAAAATCTAAAACCTAGTGAAGAACCTGAGGAAACCAAAATATGTAAGTTTCAATGTGAGCGAGAACTATTTCTTCTTTTCCACTGTATCCCCTGTGCCTGTAATAATGCCTAGTACATAGTACGCTCTCAACAAATAATACCTATTACTTTTTTATATAAAATGCATCAAAACATATGACAGCACGAAGAGTCATATTTTGAATTCTTATGAAATAGAATATTAGATACTGCATACGATAGTTCCTGAAATGGTTTCAGTAAATTTTGAGTGCATGTAAATGTGAGGCTTTGTAAATTATATCCTGTCTTGTCTATTTAGTCCAATTGTCAGGGTCAATAGGAAACTGGTAACTCTATTAACTTGTATAAGCAATGCAGTTCTAGTATCTTATCTGGCGACTAGATACTGGGAACCTACTTACTGACAGATTTATAAGGTAGGGCTATTATTTCTTTACTTTTATTGGCTTATAGCAAGCTTCTCAGTAGAATCACGTTTCATGCTATGAAATAAGCAAATGAATACCCAAACCTGTTTCCTTTGTCTCCTTGTACTACGTGAAATACAGTCTCCCCCCCAACCCCACCTCCCCCAAGGGTGAGGAAAGAGTAGTGCTTACCTCAGAGAAATTCTTAAAATCAAAGATGTGGGGTTGAGGTTGCCACATCTTTATGGTAAATGTGACTTAATGAGTTTATTATGGTATTTGTGTTCATAGAACAAAGAACACTCCCTATTTGATGAGGTAGTGTAATACAAGAGCATTGGATTTGGAGTAAGAAGACTTTGGTTTTACTACCTGCTGTGTGACTCTCCTTATTGCATAGGTTATTGGCAAGTTCAAAAGCAAATGATGAATGTTTATTCATTCATTCCTTTCAAAGATGTTACTGAGTTACTAGTTTATATAAGGTATTGTGTATTAGATGCTGAGTATATGACAGTAAACAAAATAGTGTCCCAGCCCTGATGTAACTTATATGCTAATGGCAGAGACAATCAGTATATAAGTAAGTGTATGTTTACAAAGAGCCATGAAGTGTGCTGTGAGAGAATAACAGGGGAGGACCTGCTTTAATTAGAATGAACAGAGAGAGAAGAGAAGATGGGGGAAGAGTAAGACATGGAGATCACCTTCCTCCCCACAGATACATCAGAAATACATCTACATGTGGAACTGCTCCTATAAAACACCCACTGAACGCTGGCAGAAGACCTCAGACCTCCCAAAAGGCAAGAAACTCCCCCTCGTACCTGGGTAGGGCAAAAGAAAAAAGAATAAACAGACAAAAGAATAGGGACGGGACCTGCACCAGTGGGAGGGAGCCGTGAAGGAGGAAAAGTTTTCACACACTAGAAGCCCCTTCACGGGCGGAGACTGCAGGTGGCAGAGGGGGAAGCTTCAGAGCCACCAAGGAGAGCACAGCAACAGGGTGCAGAGGGCAAAGTGGAGAGATTCCCGCAGAGAGGATTGGTGCCGACCGGCACTCACCAGCCTGAGAGGCTTGTCTGCTCACCCGCCGGGACAGGCGGGGGCTGGGAGCTGGGAGCTGAGGCTTGGGCTTTGGTCGGATGCCAGGAGAGGACTGGGGTTGGCTGCATGAACACAGCATGAAGGGGTTGGTGCACCATGGCTAGCCGGGAGGGAGTCCGGGAGAAGTCTGGAGCTGCCGAAGAGACAAGAGACTTTTTCTTGCCTCTTTGTTTCCTGGTGCATGAGGAGAGGGGATTAAGCGTGCCGCTCAAAGGAGCTCCAGAAACGGGAGCGAGCTGTGGCTATCAGCATGGAACCCAGACGGGCATGAGGCGCTAAGGCTGCAGCTGCTGCCACCAAGAAGCCTGTGTGCAAGCACAGGTCACTATCCTCCCCTCCCCACCCAGGAGCCTGTGCAGCCCGTCACTGCCAGGGTCCCGTGATCCAGGGACAACTTCCCTGGGAGAACAAATGGCGCACCTCAGGCTGGTGCAACATCATGCCGGCCTCTGCCACCACAGGCTCGCCCTGCATCTGTACCCCTCCCTCCCCCCTGGCCTGAGTGAGCCAGAGCCCCCAAATCAGCTGCTCCTTTAACCCTGTCCTGTCTGAGGGGAGAGCAGACGCCCTCAGGCGACCTACACGCAGAGGTGGGGCCAAACCCTAAGCTCCCCAGGAGTTGTGCGAACAACGAAGAGAAAGGGAAATCTCTCCCAGCAGCCTCAGAAGTAGCGGATTAAAGCTCCACAATCAACTTGATGTACCCTGCATCTGTGGAATACCTGAATAGACAACAAATCATCCCTAATTGAGGAGGTGGACTTTGGGAGCAAAATATATTCTTTTTTCCCCTTTTTCACTTTTTGTGAGTGTGTATGTTTATGCTTCTGTGTGAGATTTTGTCTGTATAGCTTTGCTTTCACCATTTGTCCTAGGGTTCTGACCATCCCGTTTTCTTTTTGTTTTTATTAAATTTGTCTTCTTAAAATTAATTTTTTATTTTAATAACTATATTTTATTTTATCCTACTTTATTTTATCCTCTTCCTTCCTTTCTTCCTCTTTCTCTTTCTTTCTTTCTCTCTTTCTCTCTTTCTTTCTTTGTTTCTTTGTTTCTTTCTTTCTTTTTCTATTTTTTCTCCCTTTTATTCTGAGCCATGTGGATTAAAGGCTCTTGGTGCTCCAGCCAGGCGTCAGGGCTGTGCCTTTGAGGTGGGAGAACCAACTTCAGGACCCTGGTCCACAAGCGACCTCCCAGCCCCATGTAATATCAAATGGCGAAAATCTCCCAAAGATCTCCATCTCAACATCAATACCCAGCTTCACTCAACGACCAGCAAGCTACAGTGCTGGACACCCTATGCCAAACAACTAGCAAGACAGGAACACAGCCCCATCCATTAGCAGAGAGGCTGCCGAAAATCATAAAAAGGCTACAGACACCCCAAAACACACCACCAGACATGGACCTGCCCACCAGAAAGATAAGATCGAGCCTCATCCACCAGAACACAGGCACTAGTCCCCTCCACCAGGAAACATACTCAACCCACCAAATCAATCTTAGCCACTGGGGACAGACACCAAAAACAACGGGAATTATGAACCTGCAGGCTGTGAAAAGGAGACCCCAAACACAGTAAGATAAGCAAAATGAAAAGACAGAAAAACACACAACAAATGAAGGAGCAAGGTAAAAATCCACCAGACCTAACACATGAAGAGGAAATAGGCAGTCTACCTGAAAAAGAATTCAGAATAATGATAGTAAAGATGATCCAAAATCTTGGAAATAGAATAGAGAAAATGCAAGAAACATTTAACAAGGACCTAGAAGAACTAAAGAGGAAGCAAGCAACGATGAACAACACAATAAATGAAATTAAAAATACTCTAGATGGGATCAATAGCAGAAAAACTGGGGCAGAAGAACGGATAAGTGACCTGGAAGATAAAATAGTGGAAATAACTACTGCAGAGCAGAATAAAGAAAAAAGAATGAAAAGAACTGAGGACAGTCTCAGAGACCTCTGGGACAACATTAAATGCACCAATATTCGAATTATAGGGGTCCCAGAAGAAGAAGAGAAAAAGAACGGGACTGAGAAAATATTTGAAGAGATTATAGTTGAAAACTTCCCTAATATGGGAAAGGAAATAGTCAATCAAGTCCAGGAAGCACAGAGAATCCCATACATGATAAATCCAAGGAGAAACACGCCAAGACACATATTAATCAAACTATCAAAAATTATATACAGGTAGACGCAAGAGGGAAGAGGTACGGGAACATATGTATATGTATAACTCATTCACTTTGTTGTAAAGCAGAAGCTAACACACCATTGTAAAGCAATTATACTCCAATAAAGATGTTAAAAAAATTAAACACAAAGAAAACATATTAAAAGCAGCAAGGGAAAAACAACACACAAGGGAATCCCCATAAGGTTAACAGCTGATCTTGCAGCAGAAACTCTGCAAGCCAGAAGGGAGTGGCAGGACATATGTAAAGTGATGAAGGAGAAAACCCTACAACCAAGATTTCTCTACCCAGCAAGGATCTCATTCAGATTTGATGGAGAAATTAAAACCTTTACAGACAAGCAAAAGCTGAGAGAGTTCACCACCACCAAACCAGCTTTACAACAAATGCTAAAGGAACTTCTCTAGGCAAGAAACACAAGAGAAGGAAAAGATCTACAAGAACAAACCCGAAACAATTAAGTAAATGGTAATAGGAACATACATATCGATAATTATGTTAAATGTAAATGGAATAAATGCTCCCAACAGAAGACACAGAGTGGCTGAATGGATATAAGAACAAGACCCGTATATATGCTGTCTACAAGAGACCCACTTCAGACCTAGGGACACATACAGACTGTAAGTGAGGGGATGGAAAAAGATATGCCATGCAAATGGAAATCAGAAGAAAGCTGGAGTAGCAATTCTCATATCAGACAAAATAGACTTTAAAATAAAGACTATTACAAAAGACAAAGGACACTACATAATGATGAAGGGATTGATCCATGGAGAAGATATAACAATTGTAAATATTTATGCACCCCACATAGGAGCACCTCAATACATAAGGCAAGTACTAACGGCCATAAAAGGGGAAATCAACAGTAACAAAATCATAGTACAGGACTCTAACACCCCACTTTCACCAATGGACAGATCATCCAAAATGAAAATAAATGAGGAACACAAGTTTTAAATGATACATTAAACAAGGTGGACTTAATTGATATTTATAGTACAGTCCATCCAAAAACAACAGACTACACATTTTTCTCAAGTCCTCATGGAACATTCTTCAGGATAGGTCATATCTTGGATCACAAATCTAACCTTGGTAAATTTAAGAAAATTGAAATCGTATCAAGTATCTTTTCTGACCACAATGCTATGAGACTAGATATCAATTACAGGAAAAGATCTGTAAAAAATACAAACACGTGAAAGCTAAACAATAGACTACTTAATAACGAAGTGAACACTGAAGAAATCAAAGAGGAAATCAAAAAATACCTAGAAGCAAATGACAATGGAGACACGACGACCCCAAACCTATGGGATGCAGCAAAAGCAGTTCTAAGACGGAAGTTTATAACAATACAATCCTACCTTAAGAAACAGGAAACATCTCGAATAAACAACCTAACCTTGCACCTAAAGCAATTAGAGAAAGAAGAACAAAAAACCCCAAAGTTAGCAAAAGGAAAGAAATCATAAAGATCATATCAGAAATAAATGAAAAAGAAATGAAGAAAATGATAGCAAAGATCAATAAAACTAAAAGCTGGTTCTTTGAGAAAATAAACAAAATTGATAAACCATTAGCCAGACTCATCAAGAAAAAAAAGGGAGAAGACTCAAATCAATAGAATTAGAAATGAAAAAGGAGATGTAACAACTAACCCTGCAGAAATACAAAAGATTATTAGAGATTACTACAAGCAACTGTATGCCAATAAAATGGACAACCTGGAAGAAATGGACAAATTCTTAGAAATTCACAGCCTGCCAAGACTGAACCAGGAAGAAATAGAAAATATGAACAGACCAATCACAAGCACTGAAATTGAAACTGTGATTCAAAATCTTCCAACAAACAAAAGCCCAGGACCAGATGGCTTCACAGGCGAACTCTATCAAACATTTAGAGAAGAGCTAACACCTATCCTTCTCAAACTCTTCCAAAAGATAGCAGAGGGAGGAACACTCCCAAACTCATTCTATGAGGCCACCATCACCCTGATACCAAAATGAGACAAAGATGTCACAAAGAAAGAAAACTATAGGCCAATATCACTGATGAACATAAATGCAAAAATCCTCAACAAAATACTAGCAAACAAAATCCAACAGCACATTAAAAGAATCATACACCATGATCAAGTGGGGTTTATTCCAGGAATGCAAGGATTCTTCAATATGCACAAATCAATCAACGTGATACACCATATCAACAAACTGAAGGAGAAAAACCATATGATAATCTCAATAGATGCAGAGAAAGCTTTTGACAAAATTCAACACTGATTTATGTTAAAAACCCTGCAGAAAGTAGGCATGCAGGGAACTTTCCTCAACATAATAAAGGCCATAAATGACAAACCCACAGCCAGCATTGTTCTCATTGGTGAAAAATTGAAACCATTTCCACTAAGATCAGGAACAAGACAAGGTTGCCCACTCTCACAACTCTTATTTAACATAGTTTTGGAAGTTCTAGCCACAGCAGTCAGACAAAAAAAAAAAAAAAATGAAAGGAATCCAAATAGGAAAAGAAGTAAAGCTGTCACTGTTTGCAGATGACATGATACTATACATAGAGAATCCTAAGGATGCTACCAGAAAACTACTAGAACTAATCAATGAATTTGGTAAAGTAGCAGGATACAAAATTAATTCACAGAAATCTCTGGCATTCTTATACACTAATGATGAAAAATCTGAGAGTGAAATTAAGAAAACACTCCCATTTACCATTGCAACAAAAAGAATAAAATATCTAGAAATAAACCTACCTAAGGAGACAAAAGACTTGTATGCAGCAAACTATAAGACACTGATGAAAGAAATTAAAGATGATACAAGTAGGTGGAGAAATATACCATGTTCTTGGATTGGAAGAATCAACATTGTGAAAATGACTCTATTATCCAAAGCAATCTACAGATGCAATGCAATCCCTATCAAATTACCACTGGCATTTTTTACAGAACTAGAACAAAAAATTTCACAATTTGTATGGAAACACAAGAGATCCCGAATAGCCAAAGCAATCTTGAGAAGGAAAAATGGAGCTGGAGGAATCAGGCTCCCTGACTTCAGACTATAGTACAAGGCCACAGTAATCAAGACTGTATGGTACTGGTACCAAAACAGATATATAAATCAATGGAACAGGACAGAGAGCTCAGAGGTAAACCCACACACATATGGTCACCTTATCTTTGATAAAGGAGGAAAGGATACACAGTGGAGAAAAGACAGCCTCTTCAATAAGTGGTGCTGGGAAAACTGGACAGCTACCTCTAGAAGTATGAAATTAGAACACTCCCTAACACCACACACAAAAATAAACTCAAAATGGATTAAAGACTTAAATGTAAGGCCAGACACTATCAAACTCTTAGAGGAAAACATAGGCAGAACACTCTATGACATAAATCACCTCAAGATCCTTTTTGACCCATCTCCTAGAGAAATGGAAATAAAATAAAAAATAAACAAATGGGCCCTAATGAAACTTAAAAGCTTTTGCACAGCAAAGGATACCATAAACAAGACCAAAAGACAACCCTCAGATTGGGAGAAAATATTTGCAAATGAAGCAACTGACAAAGGATTAATATCCAAAATTTATAAGCAACTCAGGCAGCTCAATAACAAAAAAACAAACAACCGAATCCAAAAATGGGCAGAAGAACCTAATAGACATTCCTCCAAAGAAGATATACAGATTTCCAACAAACACATGAAAGAATGCTCAACATCATTAATCATTAGAGAAATGCAAATCAAAACTACAATGAGATATCATCTCACACCGGTCAGATTGGCCATCATCAAAAACCCTAGAAATAATAAATGATGGAGAGGGTGTGGAAACAAGGGAACCCTCTTGCACTGCTGGTGGGAATGTAAATTGATACAGCCCCTATGGAGAACAGTTTGGAGGTTCCTTAAAAAACTAAAAATAGAACTAACATACGACCCAGCAATCCCACTACTGGGCATATACCCTGAGAAAACCATAATTCAAATAGAGTCATGTATCAAAATGTTCATTGCAGCTCTATTTACAATAATTAGGAAATGGAAGCAACCTAAGTGTCCATCCACAGATGAATGGATAAAGAAGATGTGGCACATATATACAATGGAATATTACTCAGCCCTAAAAAGAAATGAAACTGAGTTATTTGTAATGAGGTGGATAGACCTGGAGTCTATCATACAGAGTGAAGTAAGTCAGAAGGAGAAAAACAAATACCATATGCTAACATATATATGGACTTTAAGAAAAAAAATGTCATGAAGAGATTAGTGGTAGGACGGGAATAAAACACAGACCTACTAGAGCATGGACTTGAGGATATGGGGAGGGTGAAGGGTAATCTGTGATGAAGTGAGAGTGTGGCAGGGACATATACACACTACCAAATGTAAATTAGATAGCTAGTGGGAAGCTGCCGCATAGCACAGGGAGATCACCTCTGTGCTTTGTGACCACCTAGAGGGGTGGGATAGGGAGGGTGGGAGAGAGGGTGACGCAAGAGGGAAGAGATATGGGAACATATGTATATGTATAACTGATTCACTTTGATGTAAAGGAGAAACTACCACACTATTGTAAAACAGTTATACTCCAATAAAGATGTCAAAAGAAAAAAAATCATAATCGGTACAACATTTTCTTTTAAAAAATAAATAATAACACTATGCGTAAATTATAAATGCCACCTATACTATGAGTAACAGTCATTACGACTTCATTGTTCAGTTAAACCACTGTAATGTCTATTCAGCAAAGATGTAAGAGAAATTACTTTCTCCAATACAACTTAAAACTTTTGTTCAAGCAATTTCCTTTTCATTTTGTGGT
Organism: Kogia breviceps; assembly: GCF_026419965.1. Taxonomy (NCBI): domain Eukaryota; kingdom Metazoa; phylum Chordata; class Mammalia; order Artiodactyla; family Physeteridae; genus Kogia; species Kogia breviceps. Next base: position 73,624,273 of record NC_081330.1, on the reverse strand, counting down.
ATCAGATTAAGACCATATTAGTTCTCTTAGAATTTCAGAACATTCTGAGATGAGTCTGAAACATATGAAGCAAATGACATCAACAATATCAAAACAGTTTGCTACAAGGTCCAAATAGAATGCCTTATCCAAACTTTATATACAAAACTGTACAGATATGTGAAAGAGACTGTAAATACAGGTCACAGATGAATTCCTATCATTGTGAAGTATACACCAAATTTATCCTGAACAATAAACTTTTATTGCCTGTGGTAACAGAAACAACCAAACGAAGTTTATCTTTAATATAAAAGTGATTGCTATATTTCATTTAAGTTTTGATTGTTGAGTATTAATAGTAATACCCATCAATAATATGATATTATTATGGGTACCTGTGGCTTCATGTGATGTCCTCATTTCACTCTCTGTTCTCTCTTCAAAGTCTTCTTTGACATCATCAGCATGCTGGTCTCTGAGAAAAATAGGTGTTTTAATATTTTGTAATAGAAACGTTTAAAGAAATGGGAAAGCAGGGGTGGGTGGTAGTGGTGGAATGAACTGGGAGATTGAGATTGACCTATTTACACTAATATGTATAAAACAGATAATAAGAACCTGCTGTATATAAAAAAATAAAATAAATATTTAAGTTAAAAAAAAAATCTTCCAACAAACCAAAGCCCAAGACCAGATGGCTTCACAGGCAAATTCTATCAAACATTTAGAGAAGAGCTAACACCTATCCTTCTTAAACTCTTCCAAAAGATAGCAGAGGGAGGAACACTCCCAAACTCATTCTATGAGGCCACCGTCACCCTGATACCAAAACCAGACAAAGACTTCACAAAGAGAAAAAACTAAAGGCCAATGTCACTGAGGAACATAGATGCAAAAATCCTCAACAAAATACTAGCAAACAGAATCCAACAGCACATTAAAAGGATCATACACCATGATCAAGTGGGGTTTATTCCAGGAATGCAAGGATTCTTCAATATACGCAAATCAATCAACGTGATACACCATATCAACAAACTGAAGGAGAAAAACCATATGATCATCTCAATAGATGCAGAGAAAGCTTTTGACAAAATTCAACACCCATTTATGATAAAAACCCTGCAGAAAGTAGGCATAGAGGGAACTTTCCTCAACATAATAAAAGCCATAGATGACAAACCCACAGCCAGCATTGTTCTCAATGGTGAAAAACTGAAACCATTTCCACTAAGATCAGGAACAAGACAAGGTTGCCCACTGTCACCACTCTTATTCAACCTAGTTTTGGAAGTTCTAGACACAGCAATCAGAGAAAAAAAAAGAAATAAAAGGAATCCAAATAGGAAAAGAAGAAGTAAAGCTGTCACTGTTTGCAGATGACATGATACTATACATAGAGAATCCTAAAGATGCTACCAGAAAATTACTAGAGCTAATCAATGAATTTGGTAAAGTAGCAGGATACAAAATTAATGCACAGAAATCTCTGGCATTCTTATACACTAACGATGAAAAAACTGAGAGTGAAATTAAGAAAACACTCCCATTTACCATTGCAACAAAAAGAATAAAATAGGAATAAACCTACCTAAGGAGAAAAGAGACCTGTATGCAGAAAATTATAAGACACTGATGAAAGAAACTAAAGATGATACAAATAGATGGAGAGATATATCATGTTCTTGGATTGGAAGAATCAACATTGTGAAAATGACTCTACTACCCAAAGCAATCTACAGATTCAATGCAATCCCTATCAAACTACCACTGGCATTTTTCACAGAACTAGAACAATAAATTTCACAATTTGTATGGAAACACAAGAGGCCCCAAATAGCCAAAGCAATCTTGAGTACGAAAAATGGAGCTGGAGGAATCAAGCTCCCTGACTTCAGATTATACTACAAAGCTACAGTCATCAAGACAGTATGGTACTGGCACAAGAGCAGAAATATATATGAATGGAAGAGGATAGAAAGCCCAGAGACAAACCCACATACATATGGTCACCTTATCTTTGATAAAGGAGGCAAGAATATACAGTGGAGAAAGGATAGCCTCTTCAATAAGTGGTGCTGGGAAAACTGGACAGGTACATGTAAAAGTATGAAATTAGAACACTCCCTAACACCATACATAAAAATAAACTCAAAATGGATTAAAGACCTAAATGTAAGGCCAGACACTATCAACCTCTTAGAGGAAAACATAGGCATAATACTCTATGATATAAATCACTGCTAGATCCTGTTTGACCCACCTCCTAGAGAAATGGAAATAAAAACAAACAAATGGGACCTAATGAAAGTTAAAAGCTTTTGCACAGCAAAGGATACCATAAACAAGACCAAAGGACAACCCTCAGAATTCAGAAAATAGTTGCAAATGATGCAACTGACAAAGGATTAATTTCCAAAATGTATAATCAACTCATGCAGCTCAATAAGAAAAAAAACAAACAACCCATTCCAAAAATGGGCAGAAGACCTAAATAGACATTTCTCCAAAGAAGATATGCAGATGGCCAACAAACACATGAAAGAATGCTCAACTTCATTAATCTTTAGAGAAATGCAAATCCACACTACAATGAGATATCATCTCACACCGGTCAGAATGGCCATCATCAAAAACTCTAGAAACAATAAATGCTGGAGAGGGTGTGGAAAAAAGGGAACACTCTTGCACTGTTGGTGGGAATGTAAATTGATACAGCCACTATGGAGAACAGTATGGAGGTTCCTTAAAAAACTACCAATAGAGCTACCATATGACCCAGCAATCCCACTACTGGGTATATACCCTGAGAAAACCATAATTCAAAAAGAGTCATGTACCAAAATGTTCATTGCAGCTCTATTTAGTATAGCCAGGACATGGAAGCAACCTAAGTTTCCATCAGCAGATGAATGGATAAAGAAGATGTGGCACATGTATACAATGGAATATTACTCAGCCATGAAAAGAAATGAAATTGAGTTATTTGTAGTGAGGTGGATGGACCTGGAGTCTTTCATAGAGAGTGAAGTAAGTCAAAAGGGGAAAAACAAATACCGTATGCTAACACATATATATGGAATCTAAGATAAAAAAATGACATGAAGAGCCTAGAGGTAGGACGGGAAGAAAACAGAGATCTACTAAAGCATGGATTTGAGGATATGGGGAGGGGGAAGGGTAAGCTGTGACAAAGTGAGAGAGTGCCATGGACATATATAGACTACCAAAGGTAGGGTGGATAGCTGATGGGAAGCAGCCGCATGGCACAGTGAGATCATCTGGGTGGTTTGCGACCATCTAGAGGTGTGGGATAGGGAGGGTTGGAGGGAGGGAGATGCAAGAAGGAACAAATATGGGAACATATGTATATGTATAACTGATTCACTTTGTTGTAAAGCAGAAACAAACACACCATTGTAAAGCAATTATGCTCCAATAAAGATGTTAAAAAAATAATGAACAGAAAATGTCTCGCTGAGGAGGTAGCATTGCCACTGAGATATAGAATGAGAAGAGGATTTGAGGGTCCCATACCACGTAGTAAGAAAGCTTGGGTGGAGCTTGTAAAGCAAGGAAGATCTTGGAATGTTGAAGGAAGTGAAAAAGGAGCAGTGTGACCTGGACGTAGTAAGGTAGAAAGTCATGCAAGATGAGGTTGTAAAGTCAGGAAGATCCATGTGTTCCTGACCAAAGTTAGGAGCAGAGTTTGGATTCTGCAAACTCCTAAGACAGGAAAGAGTTTGTCATGTTCAGGTACAAGAGGATGCCAGTGGGATTAGAGCATACTGTGAGTAAACGGGAGGTTGGTGGGGACAAGGAGTTTGGATTTTTAAGTTAGTGTCTGAGATTAATTTACAGAGAAGGAGAGATTGATGATGTGCGGTAACTAAAGAGGTGAAGGTGGCATGAGGAGAAGAATGGGATACATAGTACAAGTCGAAGGTTTAGCCTTTGAGAGAGGGAGAATGTTATCTACTATAACAGGAAAAAGGAGAAAATGTGCTCAGATGGAGATCTGCTGATAAATTTAGTGGTGGGAAGAGGGGATATGCCCACCTGTGATGGTACTTTTTTCAGTGAAGTATGGGGCAAGATCATTGGGTAGAAGGGAGAGGAGAATGGTAGGAGAGGTTTGAGGAGAGAAAAGATGATGTAAAGTAATTGTCCTGGAAAATAAGCTTAATTGAGAAAGGTAGTACATTTCAAACAGGCGGCATTTAGTATTGTTTGAGGTCTGTGATCATGAATTTAAGTGCAACCTGTCAGCAGGATTGTGTGATTTCTTCTGTAAACATTCAGCTGCTCAGGTGCAAATCCAGAACTATTTACCAAGACTTGAATTTATCCAGGATCAAGGGTGTGCCAGACTAGTTTACTGACCAGGTGAGAAAGGCAAGGACACTGAGGAAGCGATTATAATGGTAGGCCATTGAATATACTGGATGGGGAGGGACAAGAAGACAGGAAGAGGTGAGAACAGGCTCAGTATGCTGGAGTCTTTTTTTTTTTTTTTTTCTGTATGCGGGCCTCTCACTGTTGTGGCCTCTGCCGTTGCGGAGCACAGGCTCCGGACGCGCAGGCTCAGCAGCCGTGGCTCACGGGCCCAGCCGCCCCGCGGCATGTGGGATCTTCCCGGACCGGGGCCCGAACCCGTGTCCCCTGCATCGGCAGGCGGACTCCCAACCACTGCGCCACCAGGGAAGCCCAGTATGCTGGAGTCTTGATGAAGTTCGTCCATTTATTCATTCAACAAAGAATTTGAGGGGTTAATATATACAGTGTAAAGGTAAAATTTTTACATACTAAAATTGAGTTAAATGTAAAAATTTATTTAAATTAATATATAAGTATACATGTAAAAGACTGATGGACCAGAGAAGACAAATTATAGCACAATATATTGTCTGGAGTGAAAGGGCAAGTACATGTCATTAGGGACAGCAGGGACATGTTTTTGGTGCAGGTAACAAAAAGAGCTTTTAAACTTCTCAATATATTTTATATGTGACTCCACAGTCCTTCCTCATGCCTTTTTTTGCAGGCTTCCAGCTTAAATATTCTCAATAGAAAGTAGGTTCACTGTTGAAAAAGTTCATCATTCTTGTCTTTGACCTTTTGCCTCTGGCCTCCATGGAGCTGGTCCAGGAAATAATTTTAGAATTAACTGCGTAAACTTTCCAACTGTCCTTCCTGAGCTACTGCCAGTCCGTAGCTATCTCATATGAAAGAAATAAGATATAGTGCTTAAAGATGTTATATCAAAATGTTAGAGAATTTTATATTGCTATAATCATAGAAACAGCTTTCATTTCATATGAATTATTGTTAAGAAGAAAAATCCATACTTGAGATTTGTGTAGAATTCTCAGATATAAAATCACTCTCCTATACTCATTCACTTAACAAATATTCATAAGCACCTGCTATGTGCCAGGTTAAGTGCTAGATATACAGTATCAAGCAAGACAGTAAAGGCCCCTGCCCTCAAGAATCTTACATTCCTATGCACAGACCTTATGATTGTGTAGGGAGGGTGTCATTTACCTTCTTTTACAGATGATGAAAGTGAAACTCAGATTGCTCAACTTGGACTAGCAGCCAGGTGTTCAGACACCCCAGTTTTGTCTTCTGTTCTGCACTGTTTCCTTGTTAGCATGATGATACCTACCTTTAGTGACCACTTTTGGATAAATTTGAAAATTTTTTGACCACATACTTTCCTCATGTGTCTGAATTCATTCCAGTTGTGTGTATATGCCTGTGGGATGTCTTAAGAAGGTTCACCATTATTTATATCACTAGAGTATATATTGCTGTTTGTGATTTAAATTATGCTGCAAAGTTTAGGGGGGTGAGAGGAAACAAGCATAATCACACACAATAAAATACTTGTTCCCTGACCCATGATTCCAGTCTTCATTACTGATCCTGTCCTAGGAGTCCATTCTGCCTCTCCATCTCATTGCTAGGTGATAATCTCCTCCACTGTCCACTGACCTCTTTGCCCACTGTTGGGGAAGAAGAAATTTTCCTCTACCCTTCTAGGTTCTTCTGGCTGGTCTAAGAATTAAAATTGATATGAGACATATTCACAGGAGAAAATCAAAGTTTAATAACATGTATACATGTGCGGACAAAAAAAATTGTTGCCTTCCATTTCTGTAAACAGAGAATGTTGCCTACCATTCCAGCAAACAATGAATGTTGCCCGCATCAAGCCAGCAGCCATTGCAGTCTGCATGCCCCCAGCTCCCCCCACAGTGTGCCTTGAGGGGAATTCAGGTGGAGAAAAACAGGATACTGGGCCTAGATAGTTAAGATGCATATCAAATGAATAATTTCAATGAGCCCAGACTCTTGCATCTTCCCATACACAGAAAAGCACTAAAATCATTAACTTGAGTGTCTGGTTTTTGTGATTAGCAGTCATCTTTTGATGTTCGATTATACGTTTTTGTTTTTATTTTCAGCAAAAACTCCTATACATCCTGGCTCCTCCCTTACTTCTTTGGAACAGTTCCTCAGAGCTATCTGAGAGGCTGTTTATAGTCCTCAGTAAAGTCCCCAAATAAAATGTAACTCACAACTTTTATGTTGTGCATTTTTCTTCAGTGGACACATGCAAGAGACCTAGGCAAACAGATAACTCACCAAAATGACCAAAGCCCTCACCTTAAATACCATCCTCAGCTAAAGAAAATGTTGGAGGTAGGGAGAGAAAGTTATGGGAGGTTACCAGGAAAAGCACAGCAAACAAGGGTGATTGTGATGCAAACTTAAGTCCTGCTTTCTCCATTGATAAAGAGTTTCTAGAGATTTGGTCATCCTCCTCTTCCTGGAACTGCCAGGGAGATAACCTTATAAATGGAGATTTCCCTTACAAATGTAAATGTTTCTTACAAAAGGCTAACTCCTACTTGGTTTTCAGTTTTTCATTTATGCTGTTCCTTAGAAAATAACCCACTGAAAATAATTAATATTCCGAAGAGACTTTGGGGTGGCAAATTCTGCTCTCTACACCACCATCAAACCTATTGCCAATTTAGGCAAAATTACTTTTGCCTTCCTCTCCTAATTTTACTAGCCCACTGTTTGCCAGGTATATGCCTCGTCTGTGCATCTCAGGTAGCTCTGATCTAGCTGAGGAAATTTAGACTACAGCTGAGCTCTAAAATCTCACCTGTGCAGTATTCTGTGCCCAGCAAGTGTTCAGATGCCATTGCCTGACTTAAACCTATGTTGAGGCATTTTTGAGCCTCTTACGCTCCTTAGCTAAATCGTATTAATCTGATCTTCAGGGGATATATCAGTCTTATCCTTTTCTATTTCTAGTGCCACCACTCTAACTCAGGCCTCTGACATGCATATACCCTTAACTCCCTTTCCTCCTCTCACTTCTTTTTGTGCACTTGGTAATATCTCAGTCCTAGTAATTGCCTACTTGGTGCTTGTACCCATGCAGTTAAAGAAGCTACAGAAAAACATATGACCTGGTCTCACTTTAAATTCGTGACGACAGAGCTCAAGTTAGCGACTGTTAATGTTACCCTCCCAGTCCATTTCCTCCCTCCCTTTTCTAGATATTTTTTCATATATTCTCTCTCCCTAAACCCCCAACACCACTGCCCCCATCCTCACTCTACTGAGAACTTGCTTCCTATATTTGTGTAGTATTTAAGAGTTTACAAAGTACTTTGGCATGGCTTTTCTGACAATCTTTCTGTCTCTGTCCTAGGAAATGGCTTGTTTGAGCAGCATTCTTTAGAGCAAATAATTTTTGTTATTCAGTTGGTTCATGTATTTAGTTTACCGTCTGCAGTTCAGAAGTCCTCACCATTTAATCTACACAGATCAACCTATGCTTATATTTCTGATTCTGAAAAAGGAGGATCGTCATACCTTGCCATTTTCACTTACTCACAGGAACTTTGTGTGAGCATTTGTCTGTGCTCTTATCCCTTTAAATCTTAGAGTACAAAGAAACAGACTTGCCTTCCACATTCTTTGCTAGATTAATGCACCAACACTACAAAAGATAACCTCTTTGGACTGGAGATTCAGTGAGCTTTTGGCTCCAAAGTATATGATCTGCAGTTTGATATTCAAGAAAAATACCATTTGTACTGTAGCCTGGACTAGCTTTTACTTAAACATTAGTGTGCCCTGTTTTAATATCTCTCCATGTATTAAATTGAAAATTTCAGAGCAAATAAAATAAGCTTTAAATTTCTAAAATTATTCCTTTCTTTACCAAAGAGTTCCTTTTATGTTAAGCAAATCCTTGGTAGATTCTAAATGACTTGACTGATAGAAATTCAGTTTATACCACTTTTCAGCAACATACCTTTTGTGAAAACTGAGCTACACTTGTACATGCAGGCCCTGATTTTTTACCACCATGATGTTCCTGGAAACTGTGTCATAAATGGATCATATTATCCTACAGGAACACTATTATAATTGGGGGCTATGTACCTGACCAAAGTCTCCGCATCAAAGAAATCATAGCAATAACCAACAATGTGGCATAATAACAAAGTGATAGGAACTATAAATCTCTAATCATTTAAAGTAATTAAAAATTATGCTCCAAGTCTTAGAAAATGGACATAAGTATTGTATACACAAGGGACACCAATGCATTATAAACTGTGCATAAGTCACTTAAAGTACAACCCAATTGTATAGTAAATTTTATTTAAAAGTAACCTGCTAACCTCAAGAAATCTATTTTTAGCAATTAAATCAATAAGTTATTTTGCTATTCTGTGATACAGAAATTCTTGTGGGATTAGGGGTGCTGAATGATCTAAATGATCTGACCTTGGTTCTCAAACCTGGCAGTGCATCAGAGTCTCATGAGGAGCTTTGAAGATGCAAATTTCTGGGCTCAAACCCTCTGAGTAGGGCTGGGGTGGGGATGGGGGACAGGACTATGTATTTTAAAAAATTTCCTAGGGAGGGACTTCCCTGGCGGTCCAGTAGTTAAGACTCCCTGTTCCCAATGCAAGGGGCTCGGGTGTGAACCCTGGTCAGGGAACTAAGATCCTGCATGCTGCGTGGCATGGCCAAAAAAAAAAAAGGAAAAAAAAAATTCCCTAGGTGGTTCTAATGCATGGTCAAGTTTAGAACCCTAGGCATGGATACGTCAGTACCTATTTTTCTTTCTCCTTCCTTCTCTTTTTTCGGCAAGCTGATACATTCAAAATCATTACACTGACCATAAAATTTGTGCAGAGATAGGTTTAATAAATGTTTCCAAGGTGTTTCTTCCATTGAAAAACATTTTAAAAAGTATAGAATGTCTTGAAATTTGAAAAATATTTTAATAAGTCAGGAGTAACTCCACATTTCTCTACTCACCCACTCCTAAATGTGGCTTTCATGACTTTCAAGAAATGCATGTTGTTAAATCATATCTTAGGAAGTGACAGTTTTTTGACAGCCATCAGAGTTTTTCACAGTTGATTGGGAAGTAAGAATTGCTAGGTCATTCATCACTAGTCTTGGGAGGGAGGGAGACGCAAGAGGGAAGAGATATGGGAACATATGTATATGTGTAACCGATTCACTTTGTTGTAAAGCAGAAACTAACACACCATTGTAAAGCAATTATACTCCAAAAAACATGTTAAAAAAAAAGGAGCTGCACATGCCACCTAATAGAGATATTTACATAAAGTCTTTCTTCCCCTTGTAGATTGAAAGCTCCATGAAGGCAAAGACTAGGTCTTACATAGCCTTTATTTTCCCCTGTAAATCTTTACACATAGAAGGTATTCAGTACAGTAGACCCTTGAACAACATGGGCATTAGGGGGGCTGACCCTCTGCTCATTCAAAAATCGGAGTAGAATTTATAGTTGTCCCTCCATGTCCAAGGATGGTGTAGTACTGTAGTATTTACTTTTGAAAAAAGATCCCAATATAAGTGGACCTGCTCCGTTCAAACCCATATTGTTCAAGGGCCAATTGTAAATATTTATGGAATAGTGAATTATAGCACCTACCCCAACTGGGATAAGATAGTATTTCCTGGCTACTGCTTGTGCACTGTTTGTTTTGGCCATGCCACGTGGCAAGTGGGATCTTAGTTCCCCGACCAGGGATCAAACCTGCGCCCCCTGCAGTGGAAGGGTGGAGTCTTAACCAGTAGACCGCCAAGGAAGTCCTGTGCTTGTGCAATTTTGAGAAAATCTTTCTCTGGACAGGTTGTATTCATAGGTCCTGACATGTGAGCCTAAATTTTATTACCATAGCATTTAGACCTGGGGGCCACTTAAATAATGTTAAATAATCTTATATACCTACCTCTATTTTATAATGAGAAAACTGAGGCTTACAGAAAAGGAAGTGCTGTTTAAGGTTACCATGCCAAGTTTTTCTTCTTTTCTTGTTTTTATCCTTTTTTCGCTCCATTTATCATATATTTGAGTACCTGCTATGTGCCAGCCTTAAGGAGATAACAGTCTGTTTCTTTTAGGAAAGAAGAAAGTTTGTTTCTTATTTTCTGTAATGCTGGGGGATAGTGCACTGGAGCTTTGAGGAGAGTGGAGAAAATTTGAAAAAGTTGTGATGGAGAGTGAAAAAGAGCATATTGACCAGAGAAACACAACAAGATTGGTAAGCAGTGTTCAGGGCCCTGCTGTAGGTAGTGATTTTGATTTTATGTATTGAAACCCATCTGCCTGTTGTGTGATTTGCACCATACTTGGCCACTGGATACTGGTGCAGAGAAAGTAGATGGTAGGAGTGATGTAATGGTTGGACTTTGGCTAGATGAGTACAAAAACATCATTATCCTTGTCAACAACATCAGAGTCAGGAGATTTGTGGTTTTAGCAATAGTGTTACTGCAGCAATGAACCATGGAACTGTTACTGAATGCAAGTTTGTGCGCCTGATGCACAGTGAGGCCAAACAAACTGAAATTTTGGAGTTTGGAGTAGAGAAAGGTATGCTGTAGGGCCAAACCAGAGAACGGGTGGCTTGTGCTCGAAAAAGCCCGAACCCCCCAATAGTTTCTGGGGAGAAGTTTTAATAGGGAAGATTTGGGGTGAGGGCTGCAGGGTGTGCGACTTTCTTCTGGTTGGTGGTGAGGTAACAAGGTGTTGTTCCAGGAATCTTGTGCTTAGCCTGAAGTTACCATGTGGAGGATGGAGAAAATTTGAAAAAGTTGTTCCTGCAGAAGAACTCAAAGATGTATATCCCTTGAGCAGGAACCAGGATCCTGCTTTAATGGCTGCTGCACTATTGTTTCTTGATTGCTCCTCCTTTGTTTTTGCATTCCCTTACTTCCCTGATTAGTAACTGTTTGAACCTGCCCTTTGGTACTCAGGGAAAGTCTAGGAGGCTAAGGCCTTTATCCTGCAAATAAGAAATGGGGGACCCGGTAAGGCCTTTGTGCCCAGGAGGGCCCAACAGAGTCCTCAGTTTCAGAACTTAAGCTGGATAAGGAAAGAAGTGAAGAAAATTCTGATGAATAGGGAGAAAATAGAGGAGGAGGGATCAGTGAACTGGAAATCTTGATGAGCTGAAAGAATGGTGATAGTGGAAGTAATTGAACCAGAAACCTGGAAGGTTGTGGTCACATAATGTCCTATTTGAATTAGTGATTTTGGAGGAGTGTTAAAGAGTGATGATAACAAGGTGTGGGGAGTGGGTGGCTGACATGGAATGGAGGAGAGTCATTGAAGATTAGGAGGTTAAGGAACTGAGAGGTCAGCGTATTAGATGTTCTATCCCACACTTTCATTAAATTATTTTCCTTTTAAGTGGTAATAAAAATATACCCCACTCCCAGCCAATTTTTGCTCTATTAAAAAAATCATTTAGAAGCAAAGTTATTGGAATGAGGTGAATACATTCTGTAGTCTGAGGCAACTCCTGAGAGCTAATAATGTTCAGTAACTGTTTCCTCCATGTTCAGTACTATTACTATGAAATATATTGTCCGAATCAAGCTTTTTTAAAGTGGAGGGTGGGATCTTTATTAGTGTTCACAAGAGACATGTTTAAATGTCAGCCCTAGGACAGCTATTCTAGGCTATTCAGAGTCCATTCTCCAAGGAATTTGAAGAGCTCTCAGAATGAATATGTTAAATTAGCTGTTGCAGTAAGAAAGATGTGTGAATTTTCAAGCTCTGCCTCTGTGCTATCTCCTTTGTCTTGGCACATGCTCAAGTTCCCACTTCTGGAAAACATTTCTTCAAACCTGCTAACCTGTCAAGTCAACTCTCTTCTTTCTTTCATTGCTATAAAGATTTACTTTTCTCTTTATTTATTGGAAAGAGTTATTTTTCTTCAAATATATTGAGGAGAAAAGCCATAATCCTATCATCATAACATACAGCGTTTGTCATTTGAGGGTATACTTTTCTCTGTTTGCATACAGGTATACTTTTTCTCAGTTTTGTTTGTTTGTTTGTTTTTGCGGTACGCGGGCCTCTCACTGTTGTGGCCTCTCCTGTTGCGGAGCACAGGCTCCTGACGTGCAGGCTCAGCGGCCATGGCTCACGGGCCCAGCCGCTCCACGTCATGTGGGATCTTCCCGGACTGGGGCACGAACCCGCATCCTCTGCATTGGCAGGAGGACTCTCAACCACTGTGCCACCAGGGAAGCCCATTCTCACAGTTTTAATCACAGACTGTAAGTCTTATGCGGGTAAAAGTCCTGTCGGTTTTGTCTGCCACTGTATATCTAGTATGTGTATATCACATTAGGAGGGGCTCCATAATTACATTTCAGATGAATGGATGGCATACATTTTAAATTAAATTTAAAATTAAATTTAAATTAAATTTTTTCTATGTAACATATCAAACGTCCCTTTTTCATATTCTTTATAATATTTAACAAGTATTTTATTGTTTTAATGTATCATACATTACTAAACTATTTTCCTTTGGTTGGGCATTTCAAATAGTTTACAAATTTTTATAATTACTGACAACAATGAAATGTACATCTTCCTGCATTCATGTATTTGTTTACTTTTATTCTTTTGTTGAACCATTTTTTAAGATAAATTCCAAGGAATGGGATTATTAAGCAAAAGGGTATGAGCATTTTTATTCTGTTAAACCTATTGAAAGAATTGTACCTTTCTAAAATGCCTTGGAATTTGGCTTCTGCCCCTGCCACTTCAATGAAACACCTCTCGCAAAGGTCACCAATGGCTTCCTAATTGCCAAATCAACCTGCTTGTTCTAAGAAGCCTCTTGACTCCTCTTCCAATATTTAATACTAATTTACCATCACCTTTTTGTAACTCTTTCCTCTCTGGCTTGATGACATGGCATTATTTTGGTTCTCTTTCTACCCCCCTGACTGATTTTCTTCCTTGGAACGCCTCTCCCCCTCCCCTGCCATGTAGCTTTTCCCAAGGTTCTGTCCTATTTGCTCTAACACTATTATCTCTATATTAATAATCCCCAAACCTATGTCTTTACCCCTGGCCTCTTTCTTAAGCTCCAGGCTTGCATCGCTTGATCTCTCATTAGTGTCCATACCATATACTCGTCATGTCTAAAAATGAATTAATTTTACCTCTCCAGTCAGTTTCCCTTAAATATTCTATTTCTGCTAATGCTACTTCCATTCCTGGAGTATGGACACCATGAAGGCATTTTGATTCTTTTTCCTTCCTTGCTTCATCCATTCCATCAGTTGCCCTCTTATATAAATTCTAATTCTTCAGTGTCCCTTGTTTCTTTCCCCTTGTTATTCCTGAATTCATTCATTCATTCATTCAATAAATGTTTATTGAGAACTACCATGTGCCAGGACCTATTTAAGGCACTGAGGATATAACAGCGAACACAACAGACAAAACTCCTGGCCATCTTAGAGCTGATACTGCAGTGGAAGAAGACACACAAGCAGATAAGTAAAATATATAGAATGTCAGATAACAAAAAGTTACATGGATAAAAATTAGGGAAGTTGGATAGAAAATATGGTGACAGAGTTGTATGTGCCCACAGTTTTAAATGGTATACTCCAGGAAAGCTAACTTTAGAAGGTGACAATTGAATAGAGATTTGAAGGAGTTCAGGAGAGAGCCAGGCAGATATGGGAAGAGACAAGTGGAACATTCCAGGCAGGACTAGCAAGTATAAAGACCCTGAGATGGGGGAGAACATAAATGTTCCAGAAATAGCAAAGTGGCATTCTGACTGAAGCAGAGTGAATAAAAGGAAGTGTAGTAGGAGGAGAGGTTAGAGACATGAGGGAAGAGGACCAAATCATGCAGGCTGTGTAGGCCATTGTAAAGACTTTTGCTTTTTATTGGGAGTGAAATGGGAAGCCATTGGAGGGTTTTGTGCAAGGGAGCAAGCTGACTTGCCTTTTTTTTTTTTTTAAGCAGGATAACTCTGGTAGCTGGGTTGAGGCTAGACTGTAGTGGGGCAAGAGTAGAAGCAAGGAATAAGGAAAGAAGCTATTGCAGTAAGCCAGGTGAGAGTTAATGATGGCCTGGACTAGGGTAGTGGTAGTGAAAGTGGTGAAAGATTGTTGGATTCTGGATTTGCTATTGATTGGATATGAGATGTGAGAGAAAACAGAGGAGTCAAGAATGACTTCAAGGTTTTGCCCTGAACTGGAAAGAATGAGTATTTAAATTACTGTTTGTATCTTTTATCTCTTGTTTCTTAGAAATCCTATAATTTATATTATTTTGTATTCTATTATATCATATCATATCATATTGTATTCTATTCCTTAATTACTTTTCACTTGTGCTGTGTCAATAGTCTTAATAAATGTTCACTGGTAAATCTGGACTCCTCTCCTGGCCTCTCTCCTCACTCCAGTTCATCCTTTATAAAGTGATTACTATTTATATGACTATCTTCAATGGCTTCTAATTGCACTTAATTCAGCAGGCAGACTCCTGTCTTGTACTCAAGGCCCTCCATAGTATGAGCCCAACCTATTTCTTTAGCTCTATCCTCTACTATTCCCTTATGCATTCCAGATAAATTGGCCTACTGCTCCTTGAATATAGTGTTTACATCAATAACATGTTACAGACCATGCTTATTTGGTGTAGCATAATGATTAAGAAAACAGAGTCTATAGCTTGGACACCCCAGGTTTGAATCATGCTTCCATTTCTTCTGTGTGCTTTTGGGTAGCTTATTTAACCTCTGCTTTCAGTTTTCTATCTGTAAAATAAAGACAATAGTAATCCACTTCACAGAGAAGCTTTGAAGCTGAAAGGAATTTATATGTTAGGCACTTAGTGCCTGATATGTTAAGTGAGCTAATGTATTAGCTGTTATTGTTGTTATTACCGTTACTATTTTTGTTTATTACCCCCCACCCACTGTAATACCAGCTCCTTGAGGGCAGGGATTTTTGTCTGTTTTGTTTACCACTCTATGCCCAGTAACTACAACAGTACCTGACACATGATAAACTCTCAGTAAATATTTGTGGAATGAATGATTGCAGTTTCCTCAGCCCCAGACGCCTACTACTGCTGCCTCTTCTACTCTCTTAAGAACCCACCCAGCCTGTAAGGCTCATCATGAATGCCGTTTATTCCATGGAATGCTTTGTGATTTTCTGATTCTTCTCTGCATACTAAATTTAATCTCTCATTTCTTTGAACTCCCATGATCTTGTTTATGTTTTTCTTACATCCCTTACCTTTCTTTGCCTTTCATCTTAGTCATTTGTATTCAGTCTTCCTTATTCAATATTAAGTTCTGAAAGCACAGACTGTGTATTACTCATTATTATATCCTCTGTGGTGTCTAGTATAATGTCTTGAACATGGTAGATGCTCACTAAACGTTTACTGATTAAAACTGAATTGAATTTGTTCTACTATTTATATACTTAGTTTCATATGAATTTTCAGATTTCTAAGTCATGCTTCCAAAGTATTTAATCTCTATGCAATTTGTTTCTTAGGTTATTCTGAGTGTTCCAGCTTAGAAAGAGTATACTTTTTTATCTGCAGTTGCCAAAGAAGTAGATTTGTCTTAATCAAACCTTGTTTTAATTGCCTAAGGACTTTGTACCAGATCATAAATTGTTCTGATGGTAAAGGAGGTTTTATCAAACCTCCCCAGCTGTGTGATACAGCTGTGTATCACACAGCTGGAATTCAGTGGTCTAGTAACCTCACCTAGTAACCTCATCTAAGAACTAGGATGGAGAAAAAAGGCTTTGTATAGATAAAGTATGTGTCACAAAATCCATACACTTAAGCTCGTACACTTTATAGGGTAAGCTCCTCAAATCCGTACTCATAATTCATTTACTTGTCCTTATGCTTAAATCATGATTATCGGATTTCCCAGCCAACAGCTGTGGAGAAGCAATTTAGAAATGTTAGAAAGGCTCACAGACGATAGTAGCAGGGAAGGACAGCTGATTATAAGGGTAGGGACAGAAAAAACAAAAAACAGGCCAAGGACTCACAGCAATGTGGGACTAATAGCCCTATATTGCTTAAATAAGCCTTGAGGGCATCAGTGCATTATAATACAGTGCAGTAATTTTTGTTCATTATTCATTATTAAATGGCCCAAATTCATCAAAAATGATTAAATTGTGATCATCCATCTTATGCTTGTGAAGATAAGCAGTGAGTATTGTGTTTAGTTTCTAGTCAACAGATTAAATTAAAAATAGTTTGTTTCTGAAGTATGTTTAAACTCTTAACTAGCTGGTCAACTTGGCTAACTCATTCCTGAGAGGTTATGGATAATCAAGTTTTTCTGCATTCAGTGTATTCTTTCCTGTTCAAGTCCCTCTAACTAGAATTGAAATACAATGGTGAAGCAGCAAGAGGCAGTAAATCCATAAAAATGAATTGTTCATAAACAGTACATTTATAACATAGGAAATACGATTATAGAACAGATGTTGGCTGATTGAAATGCTGTATGCCAAATCATGTTAGTGTTTATTTGATAAGGAATGCCATTTGTTTAGCTTTGCTCATTTATTCAGTGACTGTGGCCTGGAATTTTATTAGATGTTGTATACCTGTACATCTCTACCCACCAGAATGCTGAGAGAATAAGAATGGATAAGAACTTGGAACTTTTTAGTTTGGAGAGTGAAGATGGAAAGAAGTATTTATTTTAGAAGATTTTCAATTTTAAACCTCTTGGTTTTGTCTTATTTCATTTATATATGGGTGCTGGAACAAAGAAACAATAGTTTGGCAGTATTCATTACTGCTTAACTTTTTGTTCTGAAAACTTGCATCTTCCTGAAAGTCTTTTCAGTGACTACCCAGGGAGAGAGAACCAAGAAAATTTCCTGAAATGGAACCATTTACAACTGATGTGTTTCTAAATAATGGAGGAAACTAAAATTTAATTTTAAACGTACTGCAATACTTAACAGCTCTTATATTTGAAATAAATTATTCAACTAATTTTTTATTGTCCCTTGGAGCGAGTTAGCAAATATCTTTTGTGTTGTAACAAGATTACAGCAAATGATTTCATGGGAACATTTATTCAAATGTTGTATTTTATTAGCTGATAATATCTGGGCCTTTAGGGTATAGCAACAAGTACAATAAATATTTGAATGAATAGATTTAGGACCTAGGTAATTTGGAAGAATCATTTTAAAATTTGTATTAACTATGACATCTAGAACTAGCATATTATACCATATTGCAACATATTGTACAATTCAAGATATAGTGAAACATATTTCAAAAATTAAGACCTTAAGCAACATGTTTTAGAAAGAACTATCTTCATTTTTAAGAATAAAATAAACGGGTTTCTAGCACCCTCACCCAAATACATTTGGGTATATAATACCTCTTGAGAAAGGCAAAAGAGGATTTTTAATTATTGCTAACACAGATGAAGAGTTGTTAACCTGTACAAGCTACCTAACAAAACTAAAGTCAGTTCAGAAGGATGTGGTGTGTTATACAAATGTAGTATGTTATGTGGCATTACAAGTTTCTTATAATTTCTATAGTCTTAAATTTAATTAATTTGTTTAAAAATCACAATAACAAACCCAATGCATATTAACATAAATAACATTTAAATGAACAATAACTATAATTTCTACTGCTTCATCAAGAACATTCTTAAGTGAAATGGTATTTCTTTTCTCACAAGTGCATGGCGGTAAAGAATGTAGCGGCCACTAGTATAGTTTGGTGCCCTGCCTTAATCCATGCCAAAGTGCCAGCAGTTTTACTCACCCCTGCTTTTATGTTAAACAACAGACTTATTAAGATAAAATTCACATACCATATACTTCACTCAAAGTGTACAATTCAATGATTTTTAGTATATTCACAGAATAGTGCAACTATTATCAAAATCCATTTTAGAGTCACAATAAGAAGCCCTGTATCCATAACTGGTGACTCCCTGATTTCTCCCTAAACTTCTTCTCCTCCAGTCCCTAAAATCATTAATCTACTTCCTGTCTCTATAGATTGGACTATTCTGGACATTTCATATAAATGGAATCATATAATGTGTGTTTCTTAAGTATTGTCTTTTTCACTTAGCATAATATTTTCAAGGTCATTCATGTTGTAGCATGAATCAGTATTTCATTCTTTTCATGGTTAAAGAATATTCCATTCTATGGTTTTTACATTTTGTTTATCCATCAGTAGATGGACATTTGGTTTGTTTCCACTTTTTGGCTGTTATGAATAATGCTGCTATGAACATTTATGTACATGTTTTTGTGTGGACATTGGTTTTCAGTTCTCTTGAGTATATACCTAGGAGTGGAATCTCTGGGTCATATGGTAACTCTATGTTTAACTTTCTGAGGGGCCGCCAGACTTTTTTAAAGTGACTGCACCATTTTATATTCCAACAAGGAACATATGAGGGTTCCAGTTTTTTAACATACTTGCTAACACTTGTTATTATCTGTCTTTATTATTATATCTGTCCTAATAAGTCTGAAGTGGTATTTCAATTGTGGTTTTGATTTACATTTCCCTAAATATTAACAATATTGAACTGACTATGAAAAATCAATGTGAGGACACCAGCTGGAGCAGAGATGAGGAGCCTCGCTCAGCCCTGTCCTCATCATAAATATATGGCAGAGTAGAAGGACGTGCTCTCATCCCCTCTTGTGAGAACACCAGAATCACAACTAGCTGCTGGACAATCATTGACAGGAAGACACTGGAACTCACCAAAAAAGATACCCCACACCCAAAGACAAAGGAGAAGCCACAATGAGATGGTAGGAGGGACACAATCACTGTAAAATCAAATCCCATAACTGCTGGGTGGGTGACTCACAGACTGGAGAACACTTATACCACAAAAGTCCACCCACTGGAGTGAAGGTTCTGAGCCCCACGTCAGCCTTCCCAACCTGGGGGTCTGGCAATGGTAGGAGGAATTCCTAGAAAATTAGACTCTGAAGCCAAGTGGGATTTGATTGCAGGACTTTGACAGGACTGGGGGAAACAGAGATTCCACTCTTGGAGGACACACACAAAAGTAGTGTGCGCATCGGGACCCAGGGGAAGGAGCAGTGACCCCAGGGGTGACTGAACCAGACCTCCCTGCTAGTGTTGGAAGGTCTCCTGCAGAGGCGGGGGGGTGGCTGTGTCTCACCGTGGGGACAAGGACACTGGCAGCAGAAGTTCTGGGAGGTAATTCGTATCATGAGGCTTCCTAGAGTCTGTAATTAGGCCCACCAAAGAGCCCAGCTAGGCTCCAGTGTTGGATTGCCTCAGGCCAAACAACCAACAGGGAGGGAACCCAGCCCCACCCATTAGCAGTCAAGTGGATTAAAGTTTTACTGAGCTCTGCCCACCAGAGCAGCAGTCAGCTCTACCCATCACCAGTTCCTCACATCAGGAAACATACACAAGCCTCTTAGATAGCCTCATCCACCAGAGGGCAGACAGCAGAAGCAAGAGGAACTACAGCCCTGCAGCCTGTGGAAGGAAAACCACATTCACAGAAAGATAGACAAGATGAAAAGGCAGAGGGCTATGTACCAGATGAAGGAAAAAGATAAAACCCCAGAAAAACAACTAAATGAAGTGGAGATAGGCAACCTTCCAGAAAAAGAATTCAGAAAGATAATAACAGTGAAGATGATACAGGACCTCTGAAAAAGAATGGAGGCAAAGATCGAGAAGATGCAAGAAATGTTTAACAAAGACCTAGAAGAATTAAAGAACAAACAAACAGATGAACAATACAATAAGTGAAATGAAAACTACACTAGAAGGAATCAATAGTAGAATAACTGAGGCAGAAGAATGGGTACGTGACCTGGAAGACAGAATGGTGGAATTCACTGCTGTGGAACAGAATAAAAAAAAAAAAAGAATGCAAAGAGGGCTTCCCTGGTGGCGCAGTGGTTGAGAGTCCCCCTGCTGATGCAGGGGACATGGGTTCGTGCCCCGGTCCGGGAGGATCCCACGTGCTGCGGAGCGGCCGGGCCCATGAGCCATGGCCACTGGGCCTGTGCGTCTGGAGCCTGTGCTCCGCAATGGGAGAGGCCGCGGCAGTGAGAGGCCCGCGTACCACAAAAAAAGAAAAAAAAAATGCAAAGAAACGAAGACAGCCTAAGAGACCTCTGGGACAACGTTAAACACAACAACATTCGCATTATAGGGGTCCCAGAAGGAGAAGAGAGAGAGAAAGTACCTAAGAATATATTTGAAGAGATTACAGTTGAAAACTTCCCTAACATGGGAAAGGGAATAGCCACCCAAGTCCAGGAAGCACAATGAGTCCCATACAGGATAAACCCAAGGAGAAACATGCCAAGACACATAGTAATCAAACTGGCAAAAATTAAAGACAAAGAAAAATTATTAAAAGCAGCAAGGGAAAAATGACAAATAACATACAAGGGAACTCCCAGAAGGTTAACAGCTGATTTCTCAGCAGAAACTCTACAAGCCAGAAGGGAGTGGCATGAAGTACTTAAAGTGATGAAAGGGAAGAACCTACAAACAAGATTACTCTAACTGGCAAGAATCTCATTCAGATTCACTGGAGAAATCAAAAGCTTTACAGACAAGCAAAAGCTAAGAGAAGTCAGCACCACCAAAACAGCTCTACAACAAATGCTAAAGGAACTTCTCTAAGTGGGAAACACAAGAGAAGAAAAGGACCTACGAAAAGAATCCCAAAACAATTAAGAAAATGATCATAGGAACATACATATCGATAATTACATTAAACATGAACGGATTAAAAGCTCCTCCCAAAAGACACAGGCTTGCTGAACGGATACAAAAACAAGACCCATATATATGCTGTCTACAAGAGACACACTTCAGACCTTGGGAGACATAGTGGCTGCAAGTGAGGGGATGGAAAAAGATATTCCAGGCAAATGGAAATCAAAACTAAGCTGGAGTAGCAATACTCATATCAAATAAAATAGACTTTAAAATAAAGAATGTTACAAGAGACAAGAAAGGACACTACATAATGATCAAGGGATCAATCCAAGAAGAAGATATAACAATTATAAATATATATTCACCCCAAATAGGAGCACCTCAATACATAAGGCAACTGCTAACAGCTCTAAAAGAGGAAATCGACGGTAACACAATAATAGTGGGAGACTTTAACACCTCACTTACGCCAATGGACAGATCATCCAAAATGAAAATAAATAAGGAAAGAGAAGCTTTAAATGACACAATAGATCAGATACATTTAATTGATATTTATAGGATATTCCATCCAAAAACAGCAGATTACACTTTCTTCTCAAGTGTGCACAGAACATTATCCAGGATAGACCACATCTTGGGTCACAAATGAAGTGTCAGTAAATTTAAGAAAATTGAAATCATATCAAGCATATTCTCTGACCACAACGCTATGAGATTAGAAATGAATTACAGGCAAAAAACGCTAAAAAACACAAACACATGGAGGCTAAACAATACATTATTAAATAACCAAGAGATCACTGAAGAAATCAAAGAGGACATCAAAAAATACCTAGAGACAAATGACAATGAAAATACGTGACCCAAAACCTATGGGATGCATCAAAAGCAGTTCTAAGACAGAAGTTTATAGCAATAGAAGCCTACCTCAAGAAACAAGAAAAATCTCAAATAAACAATCTAACCTTACACCCAAAGGAACTGGAGAAAGAAGAACAAACAAAACCCAAAGTGAGTAGAAGGAAAGAAATCATAAAGATCAAATCAGAAATAAATGAAATAGAAACAAATAAAACAATAGCAAAGATCAATAAAACCAAAAGCTGATTTCTTTGAGAAGATAAACGAAATTGATAAAGCTTTAGTCAGACTCATCAAGAAAAAGAGGGAGAGGACTCAAATCAATAAAATTAGCAATGAAAAAGGAGAAGTTACAATGGACACCACAGAAATACAAAGCATCCTAAGAGACTATTACAAGCAACTCTATGCCAATGAAATGGACAACCTGGAAGAAATGGACAAATTCTTAGAAATGCACAACCTGCCGAGACTGAACCAGGAAGAAATAGAAAATATGAACAGACCAATCACAAGTAATTAAATTGAAACTGTGATTAAAAATCTTCCAACCAACAAAAGCCCAAAATCCGATGGCTTCACAGGTGAATTTTATCAAACATTTAGAGAAGAGCAACACACATCCTCAAACTCTTCCAAAAAATTGCAGAGGAAGGAATACTCCCAAACTCATTCTATGAGGCCACCATCACCCTGATAACAAAACCAAACAAAGATACTACAAAAAAAGAAAATTACAGACCAATATCATTGGTGAATGTAGATGCAAAAATCCTCAACAAAATACTAGCAAAGAGAATCCAACAAAACATTAAAAGGTCATACCCCATAATCAAGTGGGATTTATCCCAGAGATGCAAGGATTCTTCAATATATGCAAATCACTCAATGTGATACACCATATTAACTAATTGAAGAATAAAAACAAATAAAAATATGATCATCTCAATAGATGCAGATAAAACTTTTGACAAAATTCAACACCCATTTTTGATAACTCTCCAGAAAGTGGGCATAGAGGGAACCTACCTCAACATAATAAAGGCCATATTCGACAAACTCACAGCACACATCATTCTCAATGGTGAAAAACTGAAAGCATTTCCTCTAAGATCAGGAATAAGACAAGGATGTCCACTCTCACCACTATTATTCAACATAGTTTTGGAAGTTCTAGCCATGGCAATCATAGAAGTAAAAGAAATAAAAGGAATACAAGTTGTAATAGAAGAAATAAAACTGTCACTGTTGGCAGATGACATGGTACTATACGTAGATAATCCTAAAGATGCCACCACGAAACTACTAGGGCTAATCAATGAATTTGGTAAAGTTGTAGGATACAAAATTAATACCAAGAAATCTCTTGCATTCCTCTACACTAATGATGAAAAATCTGAAAAAGACAGTAAGGAAACACTCCCATTTATCACTGCAGCAAAAGGAATAAAATACCTAGGAATAAACCTACCTAGGGAGACAGAATACCTGTGTTCAGAAAAGTATAAGACACTGATGAAAGAAATTAAAGATGGTACCAAGAGATGGAGAGATATACCATGTTCTTGGATTGGAAGAATCAATCTTGTGAAAATCACTGTGCTACCCAAAGCAGTCTACAGATTCAATTGAATCCCTAGCAAATTCCATGTGACATTTTTTACAGAACTAGAATAAAAATTTTTTAAATTTGTATGGAGACACAAAAGACCCCGAATAGCCAAAGCCATTCTCAGGGAAAAAATCGGAGCTGGAGGAATCAGACACCCTGCCTTCAGACTATACTACAAAGCTACAGTAATCGAGACAATATGGTACTGGCACAAAAACAGAAACATAGATCAATGGAACAAGATAGAAAGCCCAGAGATAAACCCACACACCTATGGTCAACTAATCTATGACTAGGAGGCAAAGATATACAATGAGAAAAGACAGTCTCTTCAATAAGTGGTGCTGGGAAAACTGGAGAGCTACATGTAAAAGAATGAAATTAGAACACTCCCTAACACCATACACAAAAATAAACTCAAAATGGATTAGAGACCTAAATGTAAGACCAGACACTATAAAACTCTTAGAGGAAAACATAGGAAGAACACTCTTTGACATAAATCACAGCAAGATATTTTTTGATCCACCTCCTAGAGTAATGGAAATAAAAACAAAAATAAACAATTGGGACCTGATGAAACTTAAGAGCTTTTGCACAGTAAAGGAAACCATAAACAAGAGGAAGAGATAATCCTCAGAATGGGAGAAAATATTTGCAAATGAATCAACAGACAAAGGATTAATCTCCAAAATATATAAACAGCTCATGCAGCTCAATATTAAAGAAACAAAGAATCCAATCCAAAAATGGGCAGAAAACGTAAATAGACATTTCTCCAAAGGAGAGATACATATGGATAAGAAGCACATGCAAAGCTGCTCAACATCACTAATTATTAGAGAAATGCAAATCCAAACTACAATGAGGTATCACCTCACACCCGTTAGATTGGGCATCATCAGAAAATCTACAAACAACAAATGCTGGAGAGGGTCTGGAGAAAAGGGAACCCTCTTGCACTGTTGGTGGGAATGTAAATTGATACAGCCACTATAGAGAACAGTATGGAGGTTCCTTAAAAAACTAAACATAGAATTACCATATGACCCAGCAATCCCACTACTGGGCATATACCCAGAGAAAACCATAATTCAAAACGACACATGCACCCCAATGTTCATTGTGGCACTGTTTACAATAGCCAGGTCATGGATGCAACCTAAATGCCCATCGACAGACAAATGGATAAAGAATTGTGATACATGTATACAGTGGAATAGTACTCAGCCATAAAAAGGAACGAAATTGGGTCATTTGTGTAGACGTGGATGGATCTAGGGACCCTCATACAGAGTGAAGTAAGCCAGAAAGAGAAAAACAAGTATTGTATATTAACGCATGTATGTGGAACCTAGAAAAATGGTACAGATAAACTGGTTTGTAGGACAGAAGTTGAGACACAGTTGTAGAGAAGAAACATATGGACACCAAGGGTGGAAAGCTGCAGGTGGCTGAGGATGGTGGTGTGATGAATTGAGTGAGTGAGATTGACATGTATACACTGATGTGTATAAAGTTGATGACTAAAAAGAACCTGCTGTTTAAAAAAATAAATAAAATAAAATTCAAAAAATAAAAAAAAGATTAGTGATATTGAGCATCTCCTTTATGTGTTTACTGGCTAATTGTTTATGTCCTTTGTAGAAATCTTTGTGCACGTACTTTGCCTATTGAGTTGTAGGAGTTCTTTATATAGTCTGGACATGTGTTCCTTATCAGAAATATGTGTGACTTGCAAATATTGCCTCCAGTTTTTTCTGTAGGTTTTTTTTTTCCTTTCTTAATGGTGTACTTTGCAGCATAAAATGTTTTAAGTTTGATAATGTCCAATTTATCTAGCTTTTCATTTGTTGTTTGTGCTATTGGTGTCATTTCTAGGAAATTATTGCCTAACCCAAGTTCACAAGTATTTACTCCAATGTTTTCTTCTAAGGATTTTATAGTTTTAGCTCTTACACTGAAGACTGTGATCCATTTTGAGTTAATATTCCTGTATGGTATGAAGAAGGGATCCAACTTCATTCTTTTGCATATGGGCATACTGTTGTGCCAGCACCATTTGTTTATAGACTACTATTTTCCCCCATTGAATAGAATTGTCTTGGCACCCTTATGAAAAATCAGTTGATTGTAAATGTAAGGGTTTATTTCTGGATTCTCAGTTCTCCTCCATTTATCTATGTGTCTATCCTTAGGCCAGTCCTGCTGATAAATATGTCTATCCTTATGCCAGTACCACACTGTCTTAATAACTTTGTCGCTTTGTAGTAAGTTTTGAAATCAGGAAGTGTGAGTCCTCTAACTTTGTTCTTTTTCAACATTATTTTGGGTATTATATGTCCCTTGAATCTCCATATGAATTTTAAGATTAGCCTGTCAAATTTCTGAAAAGATTCTGGTTGGGATTTTCATAGGGATTATGTTTTTCCACGTTTATTGCAATATAATTGACATATAACTGTGTGAGTTTAAGGTATACAACTTATGATTTGATATATGTATATATCACAAAATGACTACCACAGAAAGGTTAGTAAATAGTTTCCCTTTTTTGGGTGTGTATGTTAAGAACTTTTTTTTTTTCGGTGTGTGGGCCTCTCGCTATTGTGTCCTCTCCCATTGCGGAGCACAGGCTCCGGACGTGCAGGCTCAGTGGCCATGGCTCACGGGCCTAGCCACTCCACGTCATGTGGGATCTTCCCGGACAGGGGCACGGACCCATGTCCCCTGCATCGGCAGGCGGACGCTCAACCACTGCGCCACCAGGGAAGCCCTGTTAAGCACTTTTAAGATTTATTCTCTTGGCAAGTTTCAAGTATACAATATAGTATTGTTGACTAGAGCCACTATGCTATTCATTAGATACTCAGAACTTATTCATCTTATAACTGGAAGTTTGTACCCTTTTACTATGACTATCTCCACCTATTCCTCACCACCTGTTCCCCCCACCCCCCACTCCCCTTGCAACCACCAACCAATCTACTCTCTGTTTCTATGAGTTCATGATTTCTTCAAATTCTACATATAAGTGAGATCATAGGGTATTTATCTTTCTCTGTCTGATTTATTTCACTTAGGATAATTCCCTTCAAGTTTATCTATGTTGTCACAAATGGCAGGATTTCCTTCTTTTTAATGGCTGAATAATATCATATAATATATATATATATAATTATCACATTTTCTTTATTCATTCATCCATTGAAGGATACTTAGGTTGTTTCCATGTCTTAGCTCTTGTGAATAATGCTGCTATGAACATGGGGGTTCAGATATCTCTTTGAGATAGTGATTTCATTTCCTTTGGATATTGTGGGGTTGCTGGATCGTATGGTAGTTCTGTTTTTAATTTTGAGGAACCTCCTTATTGTTTTTCTTAGTGGGTATACTAATTTATATTCCCACCAATAGTGCATAAGTGTTCCCTTTTCTCCACATCCTCACCAGCACTTGTTTATCTCTTGTCTTTTTGATAATGTTACTGAATTGGTTAACCCCATGCAGAGTCCTAGCCTGGTCCAAGAGCCCCTGTCTCAGCCAGGGAGGTTCTTTTTCCAATTGGATTCATGCAGCCAATGACAAAATCGATGCTGAGACTGGAACAGCACAAGATGTATTCAATGGCCAAAGAATGGAGAGGCAGGAACCTAGTTCATAAATCAACTTCTCAACCCAATTTGGGTGGAGACACGAAATATATAGGAGGGTCAAGGTAAAAGGGATGGAATTGAAAAAAGTGGGAGGAATATATATTCATGACTTATCTGAGAACAGGGGGGTGATTTGCACCCGGAACTGATGCAACTGTCCTTTTCAGTCCTTGTATGGGCTTTTCCGATTGTTGTCATGGCAATCAGTCAACTGTCATGGCACAGCTGGGTGTCCCATTTAGCATGCTAAAGTATTACAATGAGCCTATAATGAGGCTCAAGGTCTACTGGAAGTCAAATCTTCCACCATCTTGTGCCTAGTTGATTCTAACCAGTTCCTGTTTTTTTCTCTTTGCAGCTTCCTCCTGAAACAGATAAGAATAATTGGTTACTATTTGAGTGAGGGGCAGGGATATGATTCTGGGCAACAGCCTTGGTAACAGTAATAGCCATTCTAACAAGTGTGAGGGGATATTTCATTGTGGTTTTGAGTTGCATTTCCCTGATGGTTAATGATGTTGTACACCTTTTTCTGCATCTGTTGGCCATTTGTATATCTTCTTTGAAAAGATGTCTATTTCAGTTCCTTTGCCCACTTTTAAATAGGATTATTTATTTGTTTTTATTTTGTTTTTGATGTTACTGGAAGTGAAATTATTTTAAAATTTCATTTCCAATTGTTTGTTACAAGTATAGACATACAACTAATTTTTTTATATTGACTTTGCATCCTACAAACTTGCTGAACTCATTTATTAGCTCTAATAGTTTTTTTGTGGATTCATTCGGATTTTCCTTATAAAATATCATGTCATCTGCAGGTAGAGATAGTTTTACTTCTTCATTTCCAATATGGATCCTTTTTATTTCTTTATATTGCCTAATTTCATAGCTATAACCTCCAGTACAATACTGAGAAGAAGTGTTGAGGGCAGACAACCTTGGCTTGTCTAGTCTCACCATTTAGTACAATATTAACTCTGGGTCTTTCCTTGATACCTTTTATCCAGTTGAGGAAGTTCCCTTCTATTCCTAATTTGTTGAATGTTTTCATTATGAAAGGGTGTTGAATTTTGTCAACATGTTTTTATGTCTTTTGAAATATTTATTTTTCCCTTTATTCATATGGTGCATTTCATTAATTGATTTTCTGATGTTAAACCTGAATTCCTGGGATAAATCCCCCAGTTGGTCATGGTGTATAATCCTTTCTCTATGTTGCTGGATTCAGTTTGCTAGTATCTGGTTGGGAATTTCATGCCTACATTCATGAGATATTGGTCTATAGTTTTCTTGTCTTGTGATGTCTTTATCTGGTTTTGGCATCAGGGTAATACTGACCTCGTAGAATAAGTGGGGAAGTGTTCCTTGCTCTTCTATTTCATGGAAGAGTTTGTGAAGGGTGGGTGTGAATCGTTCTCTAAATGTTTATTAGAATTTGCCGGTAAAGCTATCTGAGCTTAGGCTTTTTTTGTGAGTTGTTTTTTCATTACTAATTTAATTTCTTTACTTGTTATAGTTATATTCGGGTTTTCAATTTCTTCTTCAGTCAATTTTGGTAGTTTTTTTTCTTTTTAGGTATTTGACCATTTCAGCTAAGTTATCTAATTTGTATACATACAGCTGTTCATAGTATTCCTTTATAATCCTTTATATATCTTTACAGTCAGTAGTATTGTCCCCTCTTTCATTCCTGATTTTAGTAGTTTGAGTCTTTTTTATTTTTTGCTTCATCAGTCTAGCTAAATGTTTGTCAATTTTGTTGATCTTTTCAAACAATATAAATAGCCTTTTGAGAAGGGAAACATCAAATTAATAATTAGAAGGTGGCTAAGTAACCTCTAAATAATGGTCTCACTCGCAGTGTGTTCCTGGCTACTTGTTTCTTAACATCTTGGGGACTCAGTTGCCTCATTACAAAATGGGGTGATGAGGCTTGCCTCACAGATTTGACTTTAAGATTAGATGAAATAACATGTAAAATCTCTAGCACAATACCTATTCATGGTAGACTTTCACGAAAGGTTCATATCCTTTTCTTCCACATTATGCTGACCCCAATTTTACTGCATTATTCTTTGGTTAGCAGGTCTAACTTAATAAAGAAAACACTAGAGGTCACTTCTCTTTTCACGTCTGAAAATATATTTTTCTGTGCTGTCTGCCTGCCATAGAACCAAAATGATAACATGTCAACTTCTGAATGTAATCATGTGAAACAATGATAGTTTAATATTAATTATAAGCACAACTGAGATCCTATATAATAAATTATCATACTGTGTATTATTTGCATCTTTTGCTCATCTCAGTTGTTATTTCATTTTCCCATCAAATCTCCATAGAGATAATTTCTCTCTTCTTGAAGGGGGGACTGCTATTTCTAAGATAACTCTAACATTTTTGAGCAACAATTATGATCTTTTAATGAACTTTTATGAACTTTATGATAATTTCATACAGTTATAAAAATTATCAAAATTCCTTTCAAATCATGGTATACAGTATTCAGGTAAAGAACTGTATCTCTGATCCAATTTTACTTTTTTTAAGTTTCTACAACCTGTTGTTATGATTTGCATTCACTCTTTCCTGAGTATCCTTTGGCCTAATCTCCTCCGTAGGTGTGCACCCTCATGGCTTGCTAATAATTTGGGGAAGTAAGAACATTTTTATTGTAAACTTTGGGTCAGTGAAGAGTGACTCCTTTGGAAATAAGAATTGAATGTTACCGTCGCATATATGAACTCAGTGTTTAGCCCATATATTTTCCATTCTTCTGAAGTGAGGCAGAATTGATAGTGCCTCACTTCACATGGAGGAAAAATTAAATTGCAGAGTTGGGGTTATGGTGTGGTTATGATAGGATCTCTGTGGCCCAGCCTGATACAAGTAGATCACACAACATCATGATTCTAACATTGATGATAGGAAAGCACTCCTTCCCCCCAAGGTGCATGTTAGTAGAGTTCTCAGGAGCAACCTCTTATCTCAATAAGTCCCCAACTCCAAATAGAAGACATTTTTTTCCCTATGGGATATGGACAGTGAAGACTGAATGGATATGAAGAATTCATTGTTAAGAGACCCACCTTAACTCATGTGCTTTACTAGCAATGTGATCTTAGGCAAATTATTCAATTTCCCTGAGCTTCAGTTTCTATGTGCATAAAATGCTGGTGGTGATAAGAGTTGTTGTGAAGTTTTAATAAGATAATGCGTATAAGTACTTAACACAGTGCCCAACTCATTGTAAGGAATCTTTGTCAAAATAACTTCTTTCTTGTGACCCACCTGGGTGTTGCAACAGGCTCATTAAAGCTTTCTCTGACTGCATTTAAAATTTTGAATTTTGGACTATTTGATCTTAAATATTGTTTAATTTTTTTTAGATTCATACAGTTTAAGTTACTACTGGTAACAAACCATGTTTGTTTACCCTATCCTATTATCGCAACTAGCTCTGCCATTGCTGGTCTCTTATTTTGGTTTCTGTCCAGCCCATGCCTATACTAACTTATATATTGCCACCAGCTCTTATAATCCTGCTGTGTCCCAGACAGTGTTCCCTACTTGTCTGTTATGGATCAGGCCCCAACTCAGCCAAGCCAGATGGTGTCTTACCAGGAAAAGTAGACCCTGTTGGCTGGCATGTCGATGTGATGGCAGGAAATGAATCTCAATAGATGAAGAGACTCTTACATTATAACAGGCAGGAGATTTACATCTGAATTGGTGATATTACCAAAGTTTGTTTATGGACCCATAGGCTCTTATAATTGGAAGATACTTTAAAGATTATCTAGTCCCATTCAATAATAATGATATCAGACATCTATTGAGTTTTCATTGTATGTCAGGCACAATGATAAATGCTTACCTGCAGTTTTTTACTTAATCTTTTCAACAACTCCTAGAAGTATCCTATTTTTGTCTGCATATTTATAAATGAGGAATCAGATTCAGAGAGGTTAACTCACCTAGGTTTATATAGCTGAAAATCGACAGATCCAGGTGTCAAACTCAAGTCTGATTCCAGAATTGCATTCTTCAGTACATTATATAGTGACCCTCCTACACTGCAAGTAACCCTTCTAGAGTATTCCTGAAAGATTATTCTGTATTTTGCTTGAATATCTTCAAGGATGGTCACTTTACTCTTCTTTTGAAGCAGCTCCTTCCATTATTTGACCATTTTAGTGGCTTAGTGGGAAAGATGTTAAAATCTGATTCTTTCTAACAACAAAATCATAGAGTAGGAGGGACTGGAAGATTGTCTCACTCATTCCCTTCATTTTACATTTACTTTTAATACTTAAGATAGGTTTTATGATTTCTCTTAATTTTACCTTTATGCTAAACATTCCCAATTTTTTCATTCCTTCCATGTATGAATGATTTGCAGGATTTTCATTATACTGGAAACACCATTTGGAACCTACTCTTAGGTGTTTACTTCTCCTTTAAAATGGAGCACAAAGAACTGGACCTCATACTTTAGAGATTATTTGTCTGGCTCAGAGTATAGTGGAATTGTGCCTTTCTTTAATCCAGTCATTAGACTTCTCCTAGTATAGACTAAGATTGCTCTAGGCTTTTCTTTTCAGCAGCCATGTCACGAACTTGTGGGCAGATCAAAGAAACCATTTTTGAGACAAGAGGCATTTCTGAAGTCATAGTTCTGAACCACTGATTCAAGAATTATTTTCTTCAGCTCTGAATCTCTTCATGCTGGTTTCATCGGTAATCTGTTTGCTTAGAGACTGATTTACTGGACAAATGAAATGGCGTTTGTAACTGCATATTAAACCTTTTATTTTTATACATATATACCTACATTTGGTTAATTTATAAGCACGAACATTTTCCACATTTGCTGTTCAAATTTTAGATGGACTAGCTTATAGACCATTGACTTTGAATGGAATTGTGAAGCTAATCCTTATCTGAAGCCTAGGTGACGAAAGGCTTTGTTTCCCAAGCAAAAGGAATGATACTCCTGTCGCCTTCTCAGTTCTGTACTCCTTCTCTGCCCGCTAGGAGGAAAGGAGAGGGCAGCATAGCCTGTGGGAAAAGACTGCAGGAGTCAGAGCAGCCGACCTATAGCTGACCTGAACAATATTGTTAAAGGAAAAAGAAATTGCAGAATGAAGAGAGGATCAGTTCTGACTGGAATTTAGACATCTTTACTAGTCCTTGGATGATTCAGGTCAGACTTTTAAAGGAGAAATCTTGGAGAATAGGAGGGAAGCACTAGGGATTGAACCTCTTTTTACCACACTTTAGATGATATCAGAATTATTTTGTTACATTAATGTTTTTAGGATGTAAATGCTTACTCATTGTAGTATATAGAAGGACTGTCATTTGCAAATATTTGAGGTTTTTTGCCTTTGAAAACCTCAACTCCCTAGACTATACTCTGTACCTCGATTTCCTTATCTATAAAGTGAGGATAAGAGTACTTACAGTGCTCCCTAGTTTCCCAATCACCCCATACAGAAAGTCCTCTGTCTCTCCACTTAACTTTTCTAGTGCTTTAAACTACTCTTAGGACCTAACATATTAATTGTATAAATTGTGGTAACATGTATAAGTGTTTTATGTCTCCTACTAAATTATAATCTTCTTGAGGTCAGGGGCTAGTTGAGATTTCATCCTTTTTAACCTTCATAGTTCCTAATCTAGTGTTTATATATTTAATACACTTAAATATTTATTGTAATAATTTTAGAGGCCTTCTTTAAATCATGATTTTGTCTCAACTTTTTCTGATAGAACAGTGAGAATTTATTTAGGCATGTGGAGAAGCATGAACAAGAAATAAGTAGAAAAAAGGAAAAGAGAACAAAATAAAGTATACTTGACATAAGAGAAGAACCAAGTTAGGAAGCACACAAGGAATGAAAAATTATGTGGATGGTTTAAAATTTAAGCAGAAATGTGTCAGTGACTATTTAGAGAAATAAGTCATCAATGTCAGAAAGCATTCAAGTCATAGTTGTTTTTAATCCTTACTAGTTAATTAGTAGTAGTTCTCAAGTGCTCTGAGTATGAGGAATCTAAGGAAAGCAAGTACTTTGGAATCAAACAGCCTGGCTCTGCTGCTTACTAGCTGTATGAAGTTTGCCAAATTACTTAAATTTTGTTTAGCTTCAGTTTCCTCTTCTGTAAAATGAATTTTGTAGTATCTATTTTAGGAGATTGTGGTAAAGATCAGATGGAGGAGTATGTGTCGGTGTAATGGTATAAGCATTCAGAAAACATTAGCTGTTGCTGGTTTTGTCTTCATGAAGTTTAATTACAGTGAGAAAGCAAAAAGGTGTGATTAAGTAGAAGGGTATAAGTAGAGGTATTATGTCAGAGAGCTGGATGACGTGGAAAAGAATAAAGTTTGACTGGGAGGAGTTAGGTGGAATTATTATTGATAATATATGTTTAGCACTTAATTTACAAAGTGTTTTCTAGTACACTGTGTCATTTGGTCCATACTTCACTTCAACCCACTTAAACCATCCTCTGGAGATCTGATTGATTTTGGCATGTGTGTGGAAGAGCTGTTGTTTAGTCAGGATAGTTAAGCAGCCAGAGAAAACAGAGTGGTGATTGTCAAACTTGTTACCTTCTCCCGCTCTTCCACTCCCCTGAATTTCCCCCATCGCTATTTCCCTAATCCCTTTGATTGGAAAGGGGTTGACGTTAGTCAATTTGCTTACCAGAGGACATGACAAACACATTCACCTTTCTCTTGCTCCCATTTTTGTCACCCCCACACAACCTTTACTCTTTTGAGCAACACTTAAACAGAGCAGTGTTTCAGAGTTTATTTGCGGAGCATAGTCTTTGAGGGATGTATTTAAAACTTCAGTGAAACCACAAGAAAGTAATCAGGAGCATAATTGAGTGGGTGGAACAAATGTGTTAAATCTGTTTTGAGAAAACAACAACTGGTTTTAAAGTATTTAATAAAGCAGCCTCAGGTTCACTGTTCCATAATCAGGGTGGAAATGATGGAGGAAAGAATGTATAGGTTTTCTGAAGACATCTGAGAATGCAAGTGCTGCCTCTAATATGGCTGATTCCAATGGGGAATGGAGGAACCTCTTCCTAGTCATGTCAAGGAAAATTGGGAAGCTTGTCATTAGCTCTATTGTGATGCAGATGTGACTTCAAAGAACGTGTTCACTTCATCTTATATATGTTGTGGTAGACAGAAATATTTCAAACTACCACAAAACAAGGGATTTGGAGGATGAGATTAAAGATTAACATGTACTACATGGAGACATAATTTCTGTTAAGTATTGATCTTTTCCTTAAGACATAGCTGAACAGGTATATTTAATATAGGATTCTTATATGAAAAGATCGATTATTTTCCCTCTCTCTAAAGCATAGGCCAAAAGTATCAGAGAATTTCTGAATTAGAATGGACGCAAAGGTTATCCACCTCAAGTCCTCATCTCCTCTGTTCATCACCTCAACAATACCTCTACCAAGTGGTCATCATCCTAGGCTTGAAATGTGTCAGTAATGGATAACTTGCCCTCACTGGAGTCGACCCATGCCATTTGCAAGCCGACCTAGTTGTTATAAAAATCTTTGTTATTTAATAGTGAAGTCAGCAGTCAGCTACTTCTGTCCCTCCCCTCTATGGAGTCATAAACTGTCTTCCACTTGATAGCCATTCAGGTGAAAGACAGAAATCACCATGTCCTCCTGAATTTTCCCCCACCCCCCCCAACCCCCTTCCCCGCTAAATATCTTCTTTCAACTGTTCCTATGTTACTTTGTTGCACTTTCCACACTGTGTGTTATGGTCATAATTTTGAAGCTATATTTTCACACATCTTCTGAGTTGTGAGCTCCTTGAGGGCATGGACTATATCTTATATCTGAATGTATCTCATATAACAAGTGTTTGAATGAGAGAAACATGGTATTAAATTTCTTCACTGCCTAGGCTACTCTTGTTTGGACATTCTCTGAATTATCCTTCATTACACAGATATTTACTGAATGCCTTCTCTGTGTTAAATACTGTGCCAGCATTTAGGAGTGTAACAGTGAAATAGACAGACATAGTCCCTGACTTCATGGAACTTAAGATCTAGTGTGAGTCACAGATATGGGAACGGGTAGTACAAAACAAGGTGATAAGGCCACAGTACAGGAAAGACATAGCACATGGTTTTCAATCCAGGCTTTTGGGGTCAAAGAAGGCTTTTGTTTCCTATTGTTGAAGCAGGAGAAATATTCTAGATGTGGTCGGACCAGGCCTGATGATCTCATTCTTCATCTGGATATATGTTTGTTATTGTAGCTTCAGGTGATACTAGCCTTTTTTATGCTACTACATTATTGTTCATTTATTCAATAAATTTTTATTGAACACCTACATGCATAAGGAGCAGTGCTAGGAACTGGGGCTACAACAGTGACTAAGAGGTAGATTTACTATAAAGGTAATGAAGATTAAGTTCCAAGGCCCCTTACTTTCAGCGACCCCTTCCAAGGCCCTGTAACTAATTTTGTATTTATAATTTTGTATTATTTTTCTTAAAGAGAATCTTGCAATTTATACATACTTCAAGTCCAACAAGACCTGTATCTGCCTCTGACTAGCATTCCATGGCATGGATGTACCATAGTTTGTATAACCATTCACCTGTTGAAGGGCATCAAGGCTGATTCCAGTTTTTGGCAGTCACAAATAAAGCTGCTATGAACATTCATGAACAGGTTTTTATATTAACATAAGTTTTTTCATTTCTTCTGGGATAAGTGTCCAAGAGTGCAGTTGCTAGGTGATATGGTAGTTATATGTTTAGATTTTTAAAAAGAAACTGCCAAACTGTTTTCCAAAGTGGCTGCATTATTTTACAGTCCCACCAGCAAGGAATATGTGATCCTGTTTATTCACATCCTTGTCAGCTTTTCGTGTTGCACTATTTTAAGTCCCTTTTCAAATATGTGGCTTGCAAATATTTTCTCCTAGTCCGTAAGCTTGTCTTTTTATTTGTTTACATAGGCTTTCATAGAGCAAAAGTTTCTAATTTTGGTGAGGTTCAATTTATCAATCTTTCTTATTATGGAAAGGATCATGCTTTTGGTGTCATGTCTGAGAACTCTTTGCCTAGTTCTAGGTCCCAAAGACCTTTCCTATGTTCTTTTCTAAAATTTTTATAATTTTGCTTTTATATTTAAGTCCATGATCTATTTTGAGTTAACTTTTATATAAGATGTAAGAATTAGGTCAAGGTTACCTTTCTTGCCTATGAATATTCATTGTTCCAGCACCACTTGTTAAAAACACAATGCTTCCTCCATTGAATTGATGTTGAATCTTTGTCAAAAATCAGTTGAACATATTTATGTGTTCCTATTTATGGGTTCTCTATTCTTTTACGTAGATCTATATGTTTATTCCTCTACCAGCAGCACACTGTTTTGATTATGATAGCTATATACTAATGCTTAATATGTGGTAGAGTGATTCCTCCCACTGTTTTGTTCTTTTCCAAGATTGTTCTAGCTATTCTAGTGCCTGTGCTTTTCCATATAACTTTTAGAGTAAGTTTGCCTATGTCTACAAAAATTCTTGCTGAGATTTTGATAGGAATTACAATAAACCTGTGGATCAATATGGAGAGAATTGACATGCTTAATGTATATATTCTACTCCATGAACACAATATCTCTCCATCTATTTATGTCTTTGATTTCTTTTATCATCATTTTGTAATTTTCAACGTTATGCATCCTGTACATGTTTTATTAAGTATATAACTAAGTATTCCATATTCTTCAGAGCAATTATAAGTGGTATTGTTTTTAATTTTGGTTTCTGCATGTTCATTGTTAGTATTTAGACAAGCAATTGGATATTTGTGTGTTGATCTTCTATGCTGTGAACCTTGATGAACTCACTTATATCTTCTAAGAGTATTTCTATGGTTTCATTGGGATTTTTTACATATACATAACATCTGAAATAGAGATAATTTTATTTCTCTCTTCTAATCTACATGTCAATTAGGGTATCGAGAGCAGATATTCTTGCCTGGTTTCTATCTTAGGGACAAAATTCAGTCTTTCACCATTAAGTATTATGTTAGCTGTAGAGTTTCTGTAGATGCTTTTTATCAAGTTGAGGTACCTTTATTCCAAATTACTGAGAGCTTTTTTCCCCTTGAATGAGTGTTGGATTTTGTCAAATACTCCTTCTGCATCAATTAATATAATCATATGATTTTTCTTCTTCAGCTTTTTCATTATGATGGATTACATTGATTGCTTTATGAATGTTGAAAATGCCTTGTGTAGTTGGAATAAACCCCACTTTGTCATGATGAGCAATTCTTTTTATATATTGTTGAATTCAATTTGTTAATATTTTGATGAGGAGTTTTGCATCTAAGTTCATAAGCAGTATTTTGTTCTTAGTTTTCTTTCTTTTTTTGTATTTTGTCTGGTTTTGGTATGAAAGCAATATTGGCTTCATGAAATGAATTGGGTAGTATCACCTCCTCTTTCTATTTGAAAGAGATTTTGTAAAATTAGCATTAATTCTTACTTAAATGCTTGGTAGAATTCTCCAGTCAATCAAACTGAGGCTAGAGATTTCTTTTCCAGGAAATTTTAAATTACAAATTGAATTTTTCTGTGGGTTGTAAGGGTATTCAGATTGTGTATTTCATTTTGGTTGAGGCTCAGCAGTTTGTGGGTTTTGAGGAATTGGCCCACTTCTTCTCAGTTGTCAAATTTATGAACATAAAGTTATTTGTAGTATTTCTTTATTGTCTTTTTAATGGCTGTAGGATTTAGTTTCATTATTGATATTGATAATTTGTGTCTTCTCTAGTTTTATTTTTGTCATTCTTGCTAGAGTTTTATCAATTTTACTGTTCTTTTTTTCCCAACCAGATTTTTGCTTCATCGATTTTCTATTTTCAATTTCATTGACTTCTGCTCTTATCTTTATTTCTTTTCTTCTGCTTCCCCTGGGTGTATTTTGCTCTCCTTTTCCTAGTTTCTTGAGGTAGGAACATAGGTTATTGATTTGAGACCTTATTTCTAATGATAGCTTTTAGTGCTACAAGTTTGCCTCTCAGTACTACTTTAGCTGCATCCCAGATATTTTGCTATGTTGTATCTTCATTTTCACTCAGTTCTATGTATTTTTTATTTCCTTTGATGCTTCCTCGTTCACTCATGGATTATGTAGAACTGTGTTTTCTAACTTCTGTGTGTTTAGAGATTTCCTTTTGTATATTTTTTGATTTCTAGTTTTATTCCATTATGATCAGATAACAAACTGTATGATTTTAATTCTTTTAAGTTTGTTTTATAGACTGTTCCATGAATACTTGAAAGAAAAATGTGTGTTCTGCTGTTTAGTTAAGTAGAGAGTTTTATATATGGAAATTAGATCCAATTGGTTGTGTTTTTCTGATCTTTTCTATCTGTTGCTGGAGGCAGGATGCTTAAGGCCCTAACTGTAATCCTTGATTTTCTATTACTACACTTAGTTCTATCAGTTTTTGTTTCATGTGTTGTGAGGTTCTGTTGTTTGTTGTACACACATTTAGAATTGTTATATATTCCTGGTGGGTTGATCCTTTATCATTATGTAATATACCTGTTTGTTTGTAGTAATTTTCTTTGCTCTGCAGTCTACTTTATCTGATATTAATATAGTCATTCTTGCTTTTTTGTAAAGTAATGTTTGTATGGTATATCTTTTTCAGTAATTCTACTTTAACTTACCTGTTTTATTGAGTCCAAAGTGAGGTTTTTTTGTAAAGAATATATAGTTGGGTCATGTCTTTTTATTCACTCGGTAAATCTCTATCTTTTGGTATAATTTTTTAAATTGAAGCCTAGTTGATTTACAATATTATATTGGTTTCAGATGTATAGCATAGTGATCAGTACTTTTACAGATTATATTCCATTAAATGTTATTATAAGATAATGGCTATACTTCCCTGTGCTATACAATACATCCTTGTTTATTTTATATATAGTAGTTTGTATGTCTTAATCCCATACCCCTAACTTGCCCCTCCCACCTTTCCTCTCCCCTCTGGGAACCACTAGTTTGTTTTCTATATTTGTGAGTCTATTTTTGTTTTGCTATATACATTTGTTTGTATTATTTTTTAGATTTCATATATGAGCAATATTATACAGTATTTGTCCTTCTAATTCTGACTTATTTCACCAAGCATAATATTCACTAGGTCTATTCACATTGCTGCAAGTGGCAGAATTTCATTCTTTTCATGGCTGAGTAATATATATATATCTCACATCTTTTTTATCCATTTGTCTGTTTATAGACACTTGGGTTGCTTCCATATCTTGGCTATTGTAAATAGTGCTGCTATGCATGTATCTTTTTGAATTAGTGTTTTTGTTTTTTTCTGGATATATACCTAGTGCTGGATCATGTGGTTATCTTTAGTTTTTTTAGGGAGCCTCCATACTGTTTTCTGTAGTGGCTGCATCAATTTATAGTCACACCAACAGTGCACAAGCATTCCCTTTTCTCCACATCCTCACCAACAATTGTTAATTGTGGTCTTTTTGATTATAGCCATTCTGACAGGTGTGAGGTGATATTTCATTGTTGTTTTGATTTGCATTTCTCTAATAATTAGCAATGTTGAGCGTCTTTTCATGTGCCTGTTAGCCATCTGTATATCTTCTTTGGAAAAATGCCTATTCAGGTCTTCTGCCCATTTTTTTTTTTTTTTTTTGTGGTACGCGGGCCTCTCAGTGTTGTGGCCTCTCCCATTGCGGAGCACAGGCTCCGGACGTGCAGGCTCAGCGGCCATGGCTCACGGGCCCAGCCGCTCCATGGCATGTGGGATCTTCCCGGACCGGGGCACGAACCCGTGTCCCCTGCATCGGCAGGCGGATTCTCAACCACTGCGCCACCAGGGAAGCCCCCTTCTGCCCATTATTTGATTGGGTTGTTTGTTTTTTGATTTGATTGGTATATTTAGACCATTTACATTTAAGATTATATACATATATATGGTACCACCATTTTAATAAAAGTCCACCATTTCATTATTCATTTTATCTGTTGTTTTCTGTGGTTCTCATTCTTCTGTTTCTGTTTTCTTGACTTCTCATGGATTACTTGAGCATTTCAGCTTGATTTATTTATAGTGTCTTTGAGTGCATCTCTTTTTTAGTAGTTGCCCTTGGGTATTATCATATACACATGTGACTTGTAAGTCTACCGGTAACATTTTACCACTTCGAGTGAAAACTTCACTTACATTTAGGTCTTTTTACCTTCCCCACATTTGAATACCATTGTCTTGAGTATCAGATGATGTTATAATTTTTGTTTCAATCATCAAATAAGATTTATGCAATTCATGAGAAAAAGAATAATCTATTGTGTTACCTATATTTCTGCTCTTTCTGTTCTTCCTTTCTCCTTCCTGATGTTCCAAGTTTACTTCCTTTATCATTTCCTTTGTGTTTGAAGAACTTCTTTTGACCAGTCTTTCAGGGTAGGCCTGCTAGCAATAAATTCTTTTAGTTTTTCCTTATTTGAGAATGTGTTTATTTCCTTTTCACCTGATATAGAATCTATGGTTGACAGTTGTTTTCTTTCAGAACTTGAAAAGTATTGTGACACTTTCTACTAGCCTCCATGGTTTCAGAATAGAAATCCTCGGCATTTTGAATTGGTGTTTCCATATAGGTAACATGTCATTTCTTTCTTTCTCTTTTCAAGATTTTTTCTGGTGTTTAACTTTCAAACTTTTAATTATGATGTGTCATGGAATGGATTTCTTTTAAGTTTATCCTGTTTGGAGTTCACTCAGCTTCCTATTTCTATTTCCATGCTGAGGCTTTTCTGTTTTCCTTTGTTTTAAGAGAATTTGTAATTGATTTTTGAAGCATTTTTTTGATGTCTGCTTTAAAATCTTGTGAAATGATGCCAACATTTGATTCATCCTTGTGCTGGCCTCAATTGATTGTCTTTTCCCCTTCAAGTTGTTATTTTCTTGGTATGATGGGTGATTTTTGACTGTATCATGGATGTGTATCTACTATATTAGGAGACTGGGTTCTATTTAAATCTTTTATTTTAGCAGATAGCACATTGTTTAGGTTTAGCATGTGGGCTGTGGTTCCAATGACAGTTTGCTTTTTGTAGACTTTGTGGTATCATTTTGGTTTGCTTGGTTTATCTGATGCTGCTGGGACTTCTACTGGTCCTTGCTGATGATGCCTTAAGGGGCAGAAAGTGTTTCCCCAGGCCTGTCACTGGATGTCTCTGAGTGAAGGAGGGGTACAGTGGGATTATTCATCCATGTCCCCCCTACCCCCACACTGGTCCAAAGTCACTGCACAGGGGAGGAGAATGTTGGGTCTGTGAGACAAAGAAGCTTCCTGGAACTGGGATGTTTTTTGTGACTTGAGTCCCATTTCTCATTCCATCGTCTCTCCCATTGTCTTTGGGTAGCAGTGGAGAGTTTGGGACCCATAGGGATAAAGAGGCTTCCCAGACCAGCTTTCTGCTGTAGCTGGGTCTCTCTTATATGCTCTGCCTAACAGCCTCGGTATCTCTGGGTGGGCAAGGCATCTCAGGCCTGGGGAGAAGGAGAGTACTTCCCGTGACTACTTATTTCTGGCTAGGCTTCTGTGATATTGTGATTTATAAGAAATATATATTTGGTCATTCAGATGACTAAAATATATTTCTCATATATATTTGGTCTTCATCCATTGTTCCTGGCTCACACTCCCAAAACTCTTGGAATTTCTTGAGTGATAAGAGCAATGGGAGCATCTTTTGTTATAAAATTTGGTCTTTGTCCTCAGATCCTGAAATCACTTCAGAGCAATAAGGTGAAATGGGTGTCTAATTGTTCATAACAACCTCTTTTCCACCACTACTGTGTTTCTGTTGATGAGATAACTTTTGGAAAGCACCTAAGGATGGGGGCTGGTTGTTAGGGGAATCAACCTTGATTAGAGCTTAGAATGTTGGAACTTTCAGTCCCATCCTATGATTTCCAGGGATAGGAGAAAGGCTGAAGGTTGAATCAATCACCAATGGCCAATGATTTAATCAATCATGCCTATTGTAACAAAGCCACAATAAAAACCCCAAAGGAATGGGTCAGAAAGCCTCTGAATTGGTGAACACATGGAGATTTG
The DNA here is from genome assembly GCF_026419965.1 of Kogia breviceps. NCBI lineage: Eukaryota > Metazoa > Chordata > Mammalia > Artiodactyla > Physeteridae > Kogia > Kogia breviceps. The sequence continues at coordinate 73,581,834 of NC_081330.1, read as the reverse complement.
GAGAGAGTTGCATGCTCGGAGAGGGTATGGAAGCTCTGCACCCTTTCCCCATACCTTGCCCTATGCATCTCTTTCATCTGGATTTTCTGAGTTAAATCCTTTTATAACAAACTGGTAATCTAGTAAGTAAAATATTTCTCGAGTTCTGTGAGCTACTGTAGCAAATTAGTCAAGCCCAAGGAGAGGGCCATTGGAACCTCCAATCTATAGGTGGTCATTCAGAAATACAGGTGACAACCTGGATGTGTGACTGGTGTCTGAAGTTGGGGAGAAGGGGCAGTTTGTGAGACTGAACTCTTAACCTGTGGAATCTGATGCTATCTCCAGGTAGATAATGGCAGAATTGAGTTTAATTCTTGGACACCTTGCTGGTGTTGGAGAATTTTTGGTGTGGAAACAACCCCCCCTTTCCCTACATGTTGGAGTTGGGACCAGCACCCCTCTAGCTCCCAATTGATCCTCTGTACTGATAATGTTGGGCTCACCTAATGTTGTCAGAGAGACTTCTGTTTGACTCTGGAGAGCAATGAGCCTACCTGGGCTGACTTTTTTTTGTTAGGATGGAGGATCTAGAAATACCAGGTCTGGGTGGCCTTTCTTTGTTGGATGTGCAGATGCAAAATATCCTGTTGTTGTGCTGTTCCTCCATTTGTAGGGTCCCAAAACAGCTCAGCTTCTTACCACCCTTTAGATTTCTCCTTCAGTTGTTTCTTGTGCCATTCCCAGCAGGGAAAAACACCATACTGCCCAGACCAGAAGTCTTCCTATTAGACAGAAATTTAATAATGTGTTCTATACGACTTGCTTAGAATTGAGATTAAATTCACCAGCTTGCAAACATTACTTTCTTCTTTGTGAAAATCAAAAGTACATTTGCCTCCCTCCAGGCTTCTCTCCCTCTCTCTTTATTCACAATTTTGTCTAGACAGCAGTTTGGAAATCTTAGCCCAAGGTCTTTCCAGTATCCTGGAATGTGATTATTCTAGGACAAGTACTTCTTGACCTGTTCTTGTGTCTCTGTTTTCAGTTTCTTTCTAATGTTTGTTGTACCCTTTCGTGTCCTAACTTTTCTTAACTGAGGATACATGGAAATAAAGTAGGAATTGTTTTTTGTTTGTTTGTTTGTTTTCTCTTTGTAACCTAACATTACATTTCTTATTATTGTTGATGGCAATTTGAAATCCCTGTTTGTTATCCTTGGACTATATCTCCTTCTAAGGCTCATGTCATTCTGAACCTTGGATTTTTTAGTGTTTTACAGGTACATGGCACTCTTTTGTAATTATCATTGGTTATGTCTCCTTTGTTACATCAGTATACTGGTGTATACCAACTTGAGAGTCAGACAGACTTGTGTTTGAACCTCTCCTCTACCTTTTCCTAGATGTGTGATTTGGGATTGCTTTTTTAACCTCTGAGCTTCCATTTTTTTAATCTATAGAATGGAAACAATACTACTATTAATAATAAGAGATAATACATATTAGGTAGGTAGCATAGCTCTTGACACAGAGTAAGTACAGAATAAATGCTATTACTGTTGTTATTGTACATTTAAAAAATCTGAGAGTATAGATAACTTTTTATACCTACCTCTTTTGATACCTATCCTTTTCTCTTTTGTAATTTTATAGTTGGAATTTCATTTTTGAGAGACTTCCAGTCAGCTTATGTAAATTAAAGTTCCCAGGGAAGGAGATTGCATATCTTTTAAATTGTGAAATTTCATCTAATTTAATTGCGACTGGCATTCTTATGCCAGTGCTGGTGATGGTCCTCTTACTGAGTAGTAAATGCAAATATTTCACAGCTCTGTCTCCATGCAATTGCTGTGTAGGTGTTAAATTAGCCTTTCTGGTTAACCACCCATAAATATTTCAAAATACATACTCATGTGGGTACCTAGCTTGCTTCTACATGCTACAAAAATTCTGGCTTGTTAGACATTTCATATTATCATATATCCTACCTGGATTTCTTGTTATATTTTAAAATAAGTTAATGGTTATAGTACATCAGCATACTTTTCTAGTGAAAAATGAAATTTATCAGATGCTTGATTTGAACTCTCTGGGCAAGAATCATATTGAATTTTATATTTTGTACAATGCCCAGCCCATTGTCATTCAGGTGTTTTATCACTGATGATTGTACCTAAAGTGATGTAACAGTTGTCTGAAGGTCAGCAAAGTGACATCATTACCAGTGTGTTCTAACTAACCTGTTTCTTCCAGTGTGTTTTTCCTCTGAGTTAAAGTTGGTAATCTTTTTGATCTTAGTGAATTCTTTAGGTTTCATGTTTGATAGCTATAATTCTGGAACTTCCCCAAACTATCTTAGTTAAAGGCATGTTGGAATGTGTTTGAAATTTTTCTGCTGTAGTTCATTACTTCTGGGCAGTAATCTTAAGGATGTGAGTTTTTTTCAGGGATTCAACCTTTGCTGCTTCCCTCCATCTAGCTTTTTTAAAAAAAAATCTCTTCACCTCCTCCCCTAGGGAGAATAGGTATTCAGATTGTTTTTAGTCTTTTGGAAATGATTGGAACTAGGGTCTTGTTAACTCTAACCTTTGAATGTTCTAGATTGTTTTTGAGGGCTAACATTGGCATTATGGTCAAATTCTAACTTGGATAATTTAGATTCTGGCATCAGAAATCTAAATGAAATGGCACAAGGTTTAGTTTTTTTTCCTTCTTGGTATCATGAAATGGTGGTGTGCCATGGCTAGGTACTATGCTTTCTTAGTGATGTTTCATTGGTGAGTTGATTCCTAGATGTGGTTTGTTTATATGCTTGTAGAGTGTTCTTGAGTTCTTTGGAGGAATAAAGGATTGATTCATGGTGGCTGGGGATGCTTAATGTTCAATTATAGAATTGTAACTTGCCAGCAGAAATATAGATAAAAGGGAAAAAGCCCTTGTGTCTGAACTGCAGATGACCCCACTCTGGGCTTTATGGCCCACTGCTTTTTCATCATCTCTTCCTTTAGTGCAATACATAACTTTGCTTTTCTTAGAGGGACATATTCTGGCTTCTTCTTTGTGCAAGCTCCTCTTGCTTAGACTGCTTCCACATTGTACCATGTGTCTGGAATAATGCCCTCTCCTTTGTCTGCCAAACCCTTTCTCTGCTGTCAGCCTGAGAGAGCTAGAATTCTCATCTCCTTCATTAAACTCTGCTGACCTGAGCATCACAGAAGTGACAGCTCCCTGAGGCATAGATCATGTAAACACTTCTTCTTGTCATTTTATGTAGATGTTCAGTGTTTTTATAGTGCTGTCTTGGTATCTTTGTGGGATAGTTATCTGTGTTGTCTGGCATCTTAGATTTTTAAATCCACAAAGGGGATAAATCCTATTAGACTTATGGATATTCATCTCACAAGTAAGTAGGCATTTGATAGATTGCTTTTTGAAGGCAATGTCATTGAGGGCAAAAGTGGACAAATAGCGTCTGAAAAATTAGAACTCTTGTTGTTGCTTGTTGAACTTTGTAATAGATTACTGAGCTTATAAGCTTAGGAAATGAGACTTGAATCATTTCAGTTCTTGGCCACACAGTATCTATTTCAGTGTTTTAAAAGTTTTATTTCTTTTCCCCATAAACTAGTCAGCTGACTCAAAGACTTGACTTTATTGCTTTGCAATTCTACTACATTACTTAGTAAGCATGATAATGCTGCCTTTGAATTTACAAGCCATTGGCTGGAGAAGTCTTAAATTTCTGTTGTTAAATTCTCCACAAATCTGTCTGAACATGAACCTCTGGGAATGCCATTCGTTACCCATTAACTATGTGAACAATAACATTTTGGATAGAGACAGAGCCCTCCACGATCAGAACTCATTCTTTCCCTCATCTAGTTCCAACAGTACCAAACTATTCATAATTTCCCATGCTTACTGTCATACCTTTACTCATATAATGTTATCTCCTCTTGAAGTGCCTTTCTTCTCTCTCTCTGACTCCTTATTCACCTGGCATAGTCTTGATTTACCTTAAATGTCTTCTGTTCTATGATCATTTTCTGACCTCTGCATCAGACAAAGATAGTTACTTCCATTTCTCCCATGTAGCATCTTCTACACACCTCTAAACACTTGAGCATTATATTTTTACCACTTGTATTTGTGGTCTTCTTTGTGATCTTACCCCCACTGATTCCACTGTGAGTTTCTCAAAGAAAAGAACATTTTGTTTTCCCAGAGTCTTGCAGAGTTATTGGCACATCTCATGTGCTCAATACATCCTGGAAAGAACAAATGAATGAACCAAGGCAGGCATACCAGTGGAATTCGAAACCATGGCTGTGGGGACTTCTGTTTCTGGCTTTGACAGACTAACTTGTATCAGACTAACTATCCCTCAGCAAGGGCTAGAAAAGCTGCATGCAATTACAATATACTTATTTGAAAGCATCAGAGAGCTATCAAAGGAAGTAGGGATCAAAATCCCAGAGAGGAGAGATGTATTGAGGTGTGCCCAACATTCTGTGCTACAATTCTCTTTAAGGCATTTGCCAATGTAAGTGATATGGGTAGAGACACTGAGAAGCCAAACTGAAAATAGTAACTAAGAGACAGAGAAGCTGAGCAGAGGTTTCAGCAGTCTCACAGGGCTATAGAGACAAAAATTAGAGTTCAGGGCTACCATATTAATCAGGACTTGAAGGTCCAATATACCAGAGAAAAAGAAAGTACAATGAATTTAGTCCAATATTTTATGCTACTTTTTCTCTTGTGTCATTTGCTGATTTGTAAATGTTACAGGGCAAAGAAGTTGAGAAGTTAAGCAGAAAGTGCCAGATACAAATCTGAGTAGTTAAGCAGAGCTTTCAGTGATTTCACAATGCTGGAGAGACAGAATTGGAGTTTAGAGACTGCCAAAGAGGAGGGACCCTGCTAATTACCCCAGGTTTTCAGTTGGGATCCCCAAAGGGCTAAACTCCAGGAGTAAGGATTAACTAGAAAAAATACCATTCCTCACAAAGACTAAAGCATGGCTTTGAATCAGCTCAATCTCAGGCAGTATTAAGGTGATTTGTCCTTCATCACCTGGCAGAAACAAAAGTAAATGTTCTCTGGAGGAAGATAATACCATCCAGAGCTCCTCTAACTTTTTTTGTGTGTGTGTGCTACGCGGGCCTCTCACTGTTGTGGCCTCTCCCGTTGTGGAGCAAAGGCTCCGGACGCACAGGCTCAGAGGCCATGGCTCATGGGCCCAGCCACTCGGCGGCATGTGGGATCTTCACAGACTGGGGCATGAACCCATGTCCCCTGCATCGGCAGGCGGATTCTCAACCACTGCACCACCAGGGAAGCCCTGCTCCTCTAACTTTTAACATGCGATGTCTGGCATTTAATCAAAAATTACTAGGCTTACCAGTATGAGTTTTCTAGGGCTGCCATAACAAAGTACCACAGATTGGGTGCCTAATCAACAGAAATTCATTGTTTCATAGTTTTGGATGCTGGAAGTAAAATATCAGGATATTGGCAGGGTTATTTCCTTTTAAAGGCTGTGAGAAAAGATCTGTTCCAGGTCTCTCTCTTTGGCTTGTAGATGACTATCTTTTCCCAATGTCTCTTCATATTGTCTTCACTCTATGTGTATCTGTTTGTCCAAATTCTCCCCCTTTTTTAAGGATACCAGTCATTGGATTAGGGCCCACCCTAATGACCTCATTTTTACTTGATTATTTCTGTAAAGACTCTATCTCCAAATAAGATAATATTCTGAGGTAATAGGGGTTAGGACTTCAACATATGTATTTTGGGGGACACAATTCAACCTGTAACATCAGGTCATAGGACTATGAGGAAAAACAGACAATAGAAAGGCCTTGGCATGTGGCCAAGATTTAGAGTTAGGAGGCTCAGACTTAACTGTGCTTTCAGCAGAGAACTAGATTCCATATGAAAGAAAGGAAATTCTGAAACTGAACATTATAATAACTAAAATTAAGATTTTAATAGATGAGCTTAACAGTGGATTAGATACAGCTCAAGAGAAGATTGGTCAACTGGAAGATAGGTCAGAAGAAAATAGTCAGACTGAAGAACCAAGAGAAAAAAAAGATGGAAAACACAAAAACCATGTCAACAATTTATTGGTTTCATTTTAGTGTACTTGTTGGGAAGCCATGAAAATATCACTTAGCCTGTATAGTGAACAATAGACTTATAGTCAAGCACACCTGAACTAGAACCCCAGCTGTGCCTCTTATTCTGTTACTGACTGTTGTCTTGGATTACGGATTCTCTGAGCCACAGTTTCCTCATCTGTAAAAGGAAGACAATAATACTTACCTGACAGGGTTGTTGTGGGAATTAAATGAGATAATACAAGTGAAAGTGCTTTATAAACTACAAAGTCACACAATGACAGCATTTATTCTTCATTGTGTATACACAGTAACTTGGATATTTCTACTATTCTGAGCAGAAATCTACAGATTTGCCTTAAAAACACTTCAGAGTAAAAGCCTATTCCATCTGTTGCTGTGACTACTTGGTGAAAAGAGAGGGGTGCTTGCTGTGTTGTGCATTATCCTGTCAGGTCTCACTTTACCATCTTTGTCAAAAATTAAATTTGCTTCTTTAAAATTGGTGAGAGTTTTCTGTTTTCTTTTTTCCTATTTCTAAAACACTTCATAGAAATATATCTTGTTTGGGTATGTTAAAGAATTTTTATTTGTGTTTTAATCTATATTTTGGGGTTTTTGCTGTTTGTAATCTATTCATGTCTATAATAAACTCATTTGTAAAATATTTGTTTATGTACTATGTGTTAGGCACTGTGCTAAATGCTTGTGATAAAAGATGAGTAATAGAGGTAGTGGGGAAGTTCAATACCTAAATATTTTTGATACTAAGTTGAATGCTATAGGGGATGCATATGAGCACAGAAGTGAAGTTACCTCTGCTTGTGGTGCCACTGAGAAGGTGACGTTTGAGCTAAGTCTCTAATGATTAGTGAAAATATCTGGTGGAGAAAGGGCAGATGTACATTTCAGGTAGAGGAAACAGGATGTGCAAGGGCACAGGAGAATTGAATGATTTGATGTATTCAGGCATTAAATGTAATTTGGCATGGCTAGAGTGTAGGATGTGAAGCACGGAAAGGGGATGGAGTGACAGATTCAACTGGAAATTTGACAAGTCCTTGAAAAGTAAATGAACAGGGATAATAATGGAGATTAAGCAGGGGAGTTGCATAAATTCTGTGTATTGGCAGTGGTGTGGAGAATGGACTGGAGAGAGGTGAGAGGAAAGGTAGTTAGGCGGCTGGTACAGTAGTCCAAGTGAGAAATGATGAAGGCCTGAACTAGGTCAGTAGGGATGGAGAGTAGAGTCCAGATCCAAGAGGTGTGACAGAGGTAGCAGATAGGACACATCTATACTATTTGGTGTGGAGGTTTCTCCCCATAAATAAATGGGTAATTTGTATCTCTTATTCTCTTCCTAGTAAACTGCACATAGAGAGTTACCCCATTGGTGAGGTTTTAATGAAGGAGCCAGAGCAAATATAAAGCATAGAAGGACATATATCAACTAAGTAAAATGAATACAGCTGTGTAGAAGTTGATGTGTAGGTGTTTAGGATTTGGTGAAGTGAGTAACTGGATCTGGGTGAGTTTGGTCAGAGTGGATATCCTTGGATGACTATTCCCTGACCTCTTTTCTCTCCTTAATTATCCATCATATCTCTCCTCTTCATCCTCAATTCCACATTTCTCCTTTCACTGAGAAAAGAGAAAGCAATCAGTTGCCAACCTCCGAGAGTTATTACTCCCACACCTACTCACCTATGTGCATCTGTACCTGTTTTCTCTATCTTCTCTCTTGTTACTGTAGATGAACTGTCCATGCTTTTATCTAAAGCCAACCCCTTCACCTGTGTTCCAGATTTCATCTCCTCTTGCCTACAGAATGACATTGCTCCAACAGTTATACCCTAGTTCTCCTCTTTCTCTCACATCCCACAGCAAATCCCTTTGCAATTCTATCATCTCAACATTCTAAATATATCTAAACTAATTCTTCTCCAGTGCTACCACCCTAATATAAACCAAAATCATCTCTGAAATAGATTATTTCTGTAGTTTCCTAACTGGTATTTTGCTTCCACCCTTGCCCCTCTACTTAATTTTAATCTCCACACAGAAGCCATAATGATCCTTTAAAAACATGTCAAATCATGTCACCCTTCTACTCCCATTGGCTTCTTATCTCAACAGGCCTTAACATTTCATACAGAGTTACCTCTTTGACCACATTTTCTATCACTTCCACCCCTTACTCTTAGTACCAAACATGCCAAGCATGCCTTGGGTCTATTGCATGTTCTGATCCCTCTGTCTAGAATGTCTCCCCCTTCACAGATATGCACTGTACAGTTTGTTTCCTAACTTCCTTTAGGTCTTTCCTCAAATCACAGATAACCTTCCCAGACTACCCCTTATAGCATACAAAACTCTCCTGCCTACCATCTTTGTTTGACATCTTCTCTTGCTTTGCTTTTCTTCATATCATTTATCTACCACTTTACATAGTTTTCATTTATTTATTTATTTATTGTATGTTCTCCAATTAGAATGACAGAGTTCGAGTTCTTTGAGGGTGGAGATTTTGTTTTCTTTCCTGCCATATACACAGTACTTAGATGTATTAGGTGCTTGATAAATATTGTTTTTGAATTTTATTTTATTTATCTTTTACATAACAGGTTCTTATAAGTTACCTATTTTATACATATTAGTGTATATATGTCAATCAAAATCTCCCAATTCATCCCACCACCCCACCACCACTTTCCCCCCTTGGTGTCCCTATGTTTCTTCTCTACCTCTGTGTCTCTATTTCTGCCCTGCAAACTGGTTCATCTGTACCATTTTTCTACGTTCCACATATATGCATTAATATACGATATTTGTTTTTCTCTTTCTGACTTACTTCACTCTGTATGAGAGTCTCTAGATCCATCCACGTCTAAACAAATGACCCAAGTTCATTCCTTTTTCGGGCTAAGTAATATTCCATTGTATATATGTATGACATCTTTATCCATTCATCTGTTGATGGGCATTTCGATTGCTTCCATGACTTGGCTATTGTAAATAGTGCTGCAATGAACATTGGGGTGCATGTGTCATTTTGAATTATGTTTTTTTCTGGGTAGAGGCCCAGTAGTGGGATTGCTGGGTCATATGGTAATTCTATGTTTAGTTTTTTAAGGAACCTCCATGCTGTTCTCCATAGTAGCTGTATCAATTTACATTCCCACCAACAGTGCAAGAGGGTTCCCTTTTCTCCAGACCCTCTCCAGCATCTGTTGTTTGTAGATTTTCTGATGATGCCCATTCTAACGGGTGTGAGGTGATACCTCATTGTAGTTTTCATCTGCATTTCTCTAATAATTAGTAATGTTGAGCAGCTTTTCATGTGCTTCTTGGCCAACTGTATGTCTTCTTTGGAGAAACGTCTACTTAGGTCTTCTGCCCATTTTTGGATTGGGTTGTTTGTTTCTTTAATATTGAGCTGCATGAGCTGTTTATGTATTTTGGAGATTAATCCTTTGTCCGTTGATTCATTTGCAAATATTTTCTCCCATTCTAAGGGTTATCTCTTCGTCTTGTTTATGGTTTCCTTTACTGTGCAAAAGCTTTGGAGTTTCATTAGGTCCCAATTGTTTATTTTTGTTTTTATTTCCATTACTCTAGGAGGAGGATCAAAAAATATCTTGCTGTGATTTATGGCAAAGAGTGTTCTTCCTATGTTTTCCACTAAGAGTTTTATAGTGTCCGGTCTTATATTTAGGTCTCTAATCCATTTTGAATTTATTTTTGTGTATGGTGTTAGGGAGTGTTCCAATTTCATTGTTTTACATTTAGCTGTCCAGTTTTCCCAACACCACTTATTGAAGAGACTGTCTTTTCTCCACTGTATATCCTTGCCTCCTTTGTCATAGATCAGTTGACGCTAGGTGCATGGGGTTATCTCAGAGCTTTCTATCCTGTTCCATACATCTATATTTTTGTTTCTGTGCCAGTACCATATTGACTTGATTTCTGTAGCTTTGTAGTATACTCTGAAGTCAGGGAGTCTGATTCCTCCATCTCCGTTTGTTTCTCTCAAGACTGCTTTGGCTATTTGGGGTCTTTTGTGTCTCCATACAAATTTTAAGATTTTATTGTTCTAGTTCTATAAAAAGTACCACTGGTAATTTGATAGGGATTGCATTGAATCTGTAAATTGCTTTGGGTAGTATAGTCATTTTGACAATATTAATTATTCCAATCCAAGAACATGGTATATTTCTCCATCTGTTTGCATCAACTTTGATTTCATTCATCAGCGTCTATTAGTTTTCTGAGTACAGGTCTTTTACCTCCTTAGGTAGGTTCATTCCTAGGTATTTTATTCTCTTTGTTGCAGTGGTGAATGGGATTCTTTTTTTTTTTTTTTTTTTTTTTTTTTTTGCGGTACGCGGGCCTCTCACTGTTGTGGCCTCTCCCGTTGCGGAGCACAGGCTCCGGATGCGCAGGCCCAGCGGCCATGGCTCACGGGCTTAGTTGCTCCGCGGCATGTGGGATCTTCCCGGACCAGGGCACGAACCCGTGTCTCCTGCATCGGCAGGCGGATTCTCAACCACTGCGCCACCAGGGAAGCCCGGTGAATGGGATTCTTTTCTTAATTTCTCTTTCTGATCTTTTGTTGTTAGTGTATATAAATGCAAGATATTTCTGTGCATTAATTTTGTATCCTGCTACTTCACGAAGTTCATTGATTAGCTCTAGTAGTTTTCTGGTGGCATCTTTAGGATTCTCTATGTATAGTATCCTGTCATCTGTAAACAGTGACAGTTTTACTTCTTCTTTTACAATTTGTGTTCCTTTTATTTCTTTCTCTTTTCTTATTGCCGTGGCTAGGACTTCCAAAACTATGCTGAATAATAGTGGTGAGAGTGGACATCCTTGTCTTGTTCCTGATCTTAGAGGAAATGCTTTCACTTTTTCACCATTGAGAATGATGTTTGCTGTGGGTTTGTCAAATATGGCCTTTATTATTTTAAGGTAGGTTGCCTCTATGCCCATTTTCTGGAGAGTTTTTTATCATAAATGGGTGTTGAATTTTGTCAAAAGCATTTTCTGCATCTATTGAGATGATCATATGGTTTTTATTCTTCAATTTGTTAACATGGTGTATCACATTGATTGATTTGTATATATTGAAGAATCCTTGCATCCCTGGGATAAATTCCACTTGATCATGGTGTATGACCCTTTTAATGTGTTGTTGGATTCTGTTTGCTAGTATTTTGTTGAGGATTTTTGCATCTATATTCATCAGTGATATTGGTCTGTAATTTTGTTTTTTTTGTAGTATCATTGTCTGATTTTGGTATCAGGGTGATGGTGGCCTCATAGTATGAGTTTGGGTGTATTCCTTCCTCTGCAATTTTTTGGAAGAGTTTGAGAAGAATGGATGTTAGCTCTCCTCTAAATGTTTGATAGAATTCACCTGTGAAGCCATCTGGTCCTGGACTTTTGTTTGTTGGAAGATTTTTAATCACAGTTTCAATTTCAGTGCTTGTGATTGGTCTGTTCATATTTTCTATTTCTTCCTGGTTCAGACTTGGAAGGTTATACCTTTCTAAGAATTTGTCCATTGTGTTGGCATAGAGTTTCTTGTAGTAGTCTCTTATTATTGTTTGCATTTCTGTGGTGTCCGTTGTAACTTCTCCTTTTTCATTTCTAATTTTATTGATTTTCTTATCCCTCTTTTTCGTGATGAGTGTGGCTAATGGTTTATCAATTTTGTTTATCTTCTGAAAGAACCAGCTTTTAGTTTTATTGATCTTTGCTACTGTTTTCTTTCTTTTTGTTTCATTTTTTTCTGCTCTGGTCTTTATGATTTCTTTCATTCTACTAACTTTGGGTTTTGTTTGTTCTTCTTTCTCTAGTTCCTTTAGGTGTAAGGTTAGAATATTTACTTGAGATTTTTCTTTTTTCCTGAGGTAGGCTTATATTGCTATAAACTTTCCTCTTAGAAGTGCTTTTGATGCATCCCATAGGTTTTGGATCATCGTGTTTTCATTGTCACTTGTCTCTAGGTAGTTTTTGAGTTCCTCAGTGATCTCTTGGTTATTTAGTAACATATTGTTTAGCCTCCATGTGTTTGTGTTTTTATGTTTTTTTTCTCTGTAATTGATTTGTACTCTCATAGCGTTGTGGTTGGAAAGATAGTTTATATGATTTCCATTTTCTTAAATTTGCTGAGACTTGATTTGTGATCCACAATGTGATCCATCCTGGACAATGTTCCGTGCACACTTGAGAAGAAAGTGTAATCTACTGTGTTTGGATGGAATGTCCTATAAATATCAATTATATATATATCTGGTCTTTTGTGTCATTTAAAGCTTGTGTTTCCTTATTAATTTTCTGTCTGAATGATCTATCCATTGTTGTAAGTGAGGTGTTAAAGTCCCCCACTATTATTGTGTTGCTGTTGATTTCCTCTTTTATAGCTGTTAGCAGTTGCCTTATGTATTGAGGTGCTCCTATGTTGGGTGCATATATATTTATAATTGTTATATCTTCTTCTTGGATAGATCCCTTGATCATTATGTAGTGTTCTTCTTTGTCTCTTGTAATGTTCTTTATTTTAAAGTCTATTTTATCTGATATGAGTTTTGCTATTCCAGGTTTCTTTTGATTTCCATTTGCATGGAATATCTTTTTCCAACCCCTCACTTTCAGTTTGTATGTGTCCCTAGGTCTGAAGTGTGTCTCTTGTAGGCAGCATATATATGGGTCTTGGTTTTGTATCCATTCAGCGTGCCTGTGTCTTTTGGTTGGAGCATTTAAACCATTCACATTTAAGGTAAATATTGATATGTATGTTCCTATTACCATTTCTTAATTGTTTTGGGTTTGTTTTTGTAGATCCTTTTCTTCTCTTGTGTTTCCCACTTAGAGAAGTTCCTTTAGCATTTGTTGTAGAGCTGGTTTGGTGGTGCTGAATTCTCTTAGCTTTTGCTTGTCTGGAAGCTTAATGAGATCTTTGCAGGGTAATGTTGGCTGTAGTTTCATCCCTTTCATCACTTTAAATATATCATGCCACTCCCTTCTGGCTTGTAGAGTTTCTGCTGAGAAATCAGCTATTAACCTTATGGGTGTTCCCTTGTATGTTATTTGTCATTTTCCCCTTGTTGTTTGAATAATTTTTCCTTGTCTTTAATTTTTTTCAATTTGATTACTATGTGTTTCAGTGTGTTCCTCCTTGGATTTATCCTGCCTGGGACTCTCTGTGCTTCCTGGACTTGAGTGGCTATTTCCTTTCCCATGTTAAGGAAGTTTTCGACTATAATCTCTTCAAATACTTTCTTGGGTCCTTTCTCTCTCTCTTCTCCTTCTGGAAACCCTATAATGCGAATGTTGTTGTGTTTAATGTTGTCCCAGAGGTCTCTTAGGCTGTCTTCATTTATTTTCATTGTTTTTTCTTTATTCTGTTCCACGGCAGTGTATTCTGCCATTCTGTCTTCCAGGTCAATTATCCGTTCTTCTGCCTCAGTTATTCTGCTATTGATTCCTTCTAGTGTAGTTTTCATTTCAGTTATTGTGTTGTTCATCTCTGTTTTTTCTTTAATTCTTCTAGGTCTGTGTTAAACATTTCTTGTATCTTCTAGATCTTTGCCTCCATTCTTTTCCTGAGGTCCTGGATCATCTTCGCTATCATTATTCTGAATTCTTTTGCTGGCAAGTTGCCTATCTCTACTTCATGTAGTTGTTTTTCTGGGGCTTTATCTTGTTCCTTCATTTGGTACAAAGTCATGCCTTTTCTTGTTGTCTATCTTTCTGTGAATGTGGTTTTCCTTCTGCAGGCTGCAGAATTGGTGTTCTTCTTGCTTGTGCTGTCTGCCCTCTGGTGGATGATGCTATCTAAGAGGCTTGTGCAAGCTTTCTGATGGGAAGGACTGGTGATGGATAGAGGTGGGTGTTGCTCTGGTGGGCACAGCTCAGTAAAACTTTAATCCGCTTCTCTGCTGATGGGTGGGGCTGGGTTCCTTCCCTGTAGGTTGTTTGGCCTGAGGCGACCCAGAACTGGAGCCTACCTGGTTCTTTTGTGGGGCTAATGGCAGACTCTCCGATGGCTCATGCCAAGGAATACTTCCCAGAACTTCTGCTGTCAGTGTCTTTGTTCCCATGATGAGCCACAGCCACCCCCCACCTCTGCAGGAGACCCACCAATACCAGCAGGTAGGTTTGGTTCAGTCTTCTATGGGGTCACTGCTATTTCCCCTGGGTCCCAATGTGCATACTACTTTGTGTGTGACCTCCACGAGTGGAGTCTCTGTTTCCCCTAGTCCTGTCGAGGTCCTATAATCATACCCCACTAGCCTTCAAAATGTGATTCTCTAGGAATTCCTTCTCCCATTGCCTGACCCCCAGGTTGGGAAGCCTGATATGGGGCTCAAAACGTTCACCTCAGTGGGTGGACTTCTGTGGTTTAAGTGTTCTCCAGTTTGTGAGTCACCCACCCAGCAGTTATGGGATTTGATTTTATTGTTATTGCACCCCTCCTACCTTCTCATTGCTGCTTCTTCTTTGTCTTTGGATGGGGGTGTCTTTTTTGGTGAGTTCCAGTGTCTTCCTGTCGATGATTGTTCAGCAGTTAGTTGTGATTCCAGTGCTCTTGCAAGAGGGTGTTAGTGCATGTCCTTCTACTGTGCCATCTTGGACCAATTTCTGATAAACATTTCTGAATGAGCAAGTTAAGTAATCAATCAGTGAATCCATCCTGGAGGAGATGAGTTTTGTTTTTGTTTTTTTTAATATTTGTAATTGTTTTCTTTTTTTCTTAAATTTATTTATTTTATTTATTTATTTTTGGCTGCATTAGTACTTCATTGCTGCACATGGGCTTTCTCTAGTTGCAGCAGGCTGGGGCTACTCTTCGTAGTGGTGCACGGGCTTCTCATTGTGGTGGCTTCTCTTGTTGGTGAGCTTGGGCTTTAGGCCTGTGGGCTTCAGTAGTTGTGGTGCGCAGGCTCAGTAGTTGTGGTTTGTGGGCTCTAGAGCAGAGGCTCAGTAGTTGTGTCGCATCAGCTTCGTTCCTCCACAGCATGTGGGATCTTCCCGTACTAGAGCTCAAACCTGTGTCCCCTGCATTGGCAGGTGGATTCTTAACCACTGCACCACCAGGGAAGCCCAGGAGATAAGTCTTGAGGAAGGTGTTCAAGCATGAGGGGGTATGACTTATTTGACAAGAGGAGAAAGGGCCTTTTAGACAGAGGCAGTGTCATTTACCAAGGCAAGGCTCTAAGAATGAGCTTCTGAGGTTTGAGACAGCAAGCGTATTACTACTATGAAATGGCTGCTAAGATGTCAGTGTAAGTGGTAGCATTAACTTCTTGCTTTTAAAATCCTATTATGTTCTTGGTGTTAGGAAGAAAACATTAAATCACCATTAAGTGTCTTGTTAGCTCTAGATTCTTTTATAAATGCTCTTTATCAAACTGAAGAAGTTTTCTTCTATTCCTTGTTTGCTTAAAGATTTTTATCAAGAATAGATGTTGAATTTTGTAAAAATTCTTTTGTATATATTGGCAAGATCATCTGCTTTTCCTTCTTTATTCTGTTGCTATGATGAATTATGTTGATGAATTTTTGAATATTTTATTGAAGATTTTTACATCTATGTTCATAAGAGATTATTTTTCTGTATTTACTTTCTTGTAATGCTTTTGTTTGGCTTTGGTATTAGGATAATACTAGCTTCATATAAAATGAGTTTAGAAGTTGTCCCTTCTCTTGTATTTCCTGGAAGTTTGTGTGAAATTGGTATTATTTCTTCCTTAAATGTTTGGTAGGATTAACCAGTGAAAACATCTGGGTTTGGAGATATTTCTTCTTGAAAGATTTTTAAGAATAAATCAATTTTAAAAATAAATGTATGACTCTTTGGGTTATCTATTTTTCTTCAGTGAGCTTTAATAATTTATGTTTTTCAAGGAATTGGTCCACTTTGTCTAAATTGTCAAATTTATATGCATAGAGTTATTTGTAGTATTCCCTTATTATCTTTTTAATGTTTGTGGGTTCAATAGTGATGCCCCCCTTTTATTTCTCATATTGGTAATTTTGTGTTTTCTCTCTTGTTCCCTTGGTGTGTCTGGCTATAAGTTTATCGATTTTATTGATCTTTTGAAAGGACCATCTTTTGGTTTGATTAAAAACAGAAAATAAACAGAGACAATTTCATTGATTTCTTCTCCTATTTATATCGTTTCTTCTTCTTGCCTTGGGTTTAATTTGCTTTCTCTAGTGATTTATGTTGCAAGCTTAGATTACTAAGTTTAGTGTTTTGTTCTCTTCTAATATAAGCATTTAATGATGTAATTTTCCCATCCGCACTATTTTTAACTACATCCCAGAAATTTTGATATGTTAAATTTTTATTAAGTTCAAAACTTTTTAAAAGTTCTTTGAGAATTCTCCTTTGACTCATGGGTTATTTAGATGTTTGTTTGATTTCTAGGCAGACATTTTGAAAATGTTTCCTGCATATCTTTATTAATTTCTGTTTAATTCCATTGTGGTTAGTGAACATCCTTTATATGGTTTCAATTCCTGAAAAACATTTTGTCACACCTGTTAGAATGGCTACTATAAAAAAATAATAAGTATTGGTGAAGCTGTGGAGAAATTGGAACTCTAGTGCACTGTTCGTGGTATTGTAAAATAGTGCAACCACTATGGAAAACAGCATGGAGTTTCCTCAAAAAATTGAAAATAGAACTACCATAAGATCCAGTATTGTCACTTTTCTATATATAGTGAAAAGAATCAAAAACAGCGTCTTGAAGAGATATTTGCACACCCGTGTTCATAGCAGCACTATTCACAATAGCTAACAGGTGGAAGCCACCCAGATTTCCATTGATGGATAAATGGATAAACAAAATTTGGTATATACGTACAGTGGAATATCATTCAGCCTCAAAAAGTAAGGAAAACCCCATGACACATAACATTGTGTTGGTTTTATAGCCCCTATGCTTATGCTAAAATGGTGGTAAGCTGAAGGTCTTAGAGCTGCAATTACTTGAGGATTTCATCATGCTGTATTTGTTTGTTTAACTGATTTTTCTGAGAAGCATTAGCATTAGCCTTGGAAGCAGACCAGCTAGATTTGAATCTCAATGCAGGTATTTATCATCTATATGACACTGAAGATATTACTCTGTAAACTTTGGTTTTCATGTTTATAAAATAGAGTTCCTAATAATCAAGTACCTATTTTATAGAAGTGTTGAGGGAATTGAGCATATAAAATTATTAGCAGAAGACCTAGTACAGAGTAAGTGTCCAATAAAGGCAGCTCTTGTTATAGTTATTGTTCGTAGTGGTGTTGGTGGTGTTATTGTTGAAATGTAAACATGGGAATTTACATTGATTAATGTATTATTACATTCATTAATAATCTCATTGATTTGGACTCATTGCTCAAATGTGTTTGGAATCTGGATCATGTAATATAACTACAAACCCATTTAGCTGAGCCAGCATCTTAAAAAAAAAAAAGCAAGGAAATCTTACTGTCACCTGCTACAGGATTGATGGACCTTATACTAAGTGAAATAAGCCAGTCATAAAAGGACAAATACTGTATGATTCCACTTATAAAATGTATCTAAAGTAGTCAAATTTCTAAAAACATAAAATAAAATAGTGATTAACAGGGGCTGGGGGGAGGAAAAAAGGGGAGTTGTTGTTTAATGGGTATAAATGGAGAGTTTCAGATTTGGAAGATGAAAAAGTTCTGTAGATCTGTTGCACATCATTGTGAATATACTTAATAGTACTCAGCTGTACACTTAAAAATGGTTAAGATGTTAACATTTATGTTGTGTGTTTTTTTTCACCACAATTTAAAAAAATAAACTTTTTGAGGTTTGTTTTATGGACCAGAATGTGGTCTAACTTGGTGCATACTTCTTTTGCACTTGTAAAAAGACTGTGTAACCTGGTCTTGCTGGGTAGAGTGTTCTATAAATGTTAATTAGGTAAAATTGGTTAATAGAGTTGAGCAGTTCTACATCCTTACTGATTTTCTGTCTATGTGTTTTATTGATTGCTGAGAAAAGAGTGTTAAAATCTCCCACTATAATTCTCGATTTCCCTATTTATCCTTTTCAGTTTTATCACTTTTTGCTTCATGTACTCTGAAGCTCTGTTGTTAACTGCATACATATTCAGGATTGTTATGACTTCTTAATGAATTGATCATTTTATCACTACGTAATGTCTTTATCCCTGGTAATATTCCTTCTTCTGAAGTCCACTTTGTCTTATTTTAATATAGCTACTTCAGCTTTATTTGAATTAGAGTTTACATGGTATATAATTTTCCTTCTTTTTGTTTTTAACTTAAATATATCTTTACATTTAAAGTGGGTTTCTTGAGACAACATGTATTTTTCTTAAACCAGTTTGGCAATCTCTGTCTTTTGTTAGGTATATTTAGAAAATTTATATTCAGTGTAATTACTGGTATGGCTGGATTTCTACATTTATTATTTGTTTCCTGATTTTCCCCCTATTCTTTGTTCCTTTGTTTCCCATTTTCTGCTTTCTTTTGGAATATTAGTGTTTTTAATAGTCCATTTTAATGTATCTATTGGTGTTTTTGTTTTATTTTATATTTATATTTTGGTGCTTGCTATTTGATTGACAATTCACATACCTAATATTGCACAGTCTACTTTGAGTTAATATTGTACCCCTTCAGGTATAATATAGATACCTTACAACCATATGGATTTGTTTACCCTGCTCCACTTTACCTTTATCATTGTTATATATATTACATCTCCATACTCTGAAAATTCCACACACCATATTATGAGTTTGCTTCTAATAGTCTTACAGATTAAAGAACTTGAGTGTAATTTTTAATATTTATCAGGTATTTACTATTTCTGTTGCTATTCTATCACTCTTGAAGAACTAAGATTCCCTCTAATACCATTTTCCATCACCTAGAAGAATTTCCTTTAGAGCAGATCAGCTGGTGATGATGAATTCTCTTAGTTTTCACTCATCTGAAAATGTCTTTATTTCACCTTTATTTTTGAAGATTATTTCACTGTACATAGAAGTCTTGGTTCACAGTTCTATTTGTTTAGTATGTTAAATGTGATTTTCTACGGTCTTCTGACCCCCATGGGTTTTTTTGTGAGAAATCCATGGTTTTTTGAATCTTTGTTCTACTGTATGTAATATGCAATCTAAGAAAACTGATTTCAAGATTTTTTAAAGTCTTTTTATTCAGCATTTTGGTTATGATGTGCCTAGGCATAGTTTTCTTTGAGTTTATTTTGTTTGTGTTAGCTGAACTTCTTGAATCTTATAAATATGCCTTCACCAAATCTGAGAAGTTTTGAATCATTATTTCTTCAAATATATTTTCTATACCCATTTCTTTCTCTTCGTCTTCTGAGATTCCAATGACATGAATGTTAGAACTTTAGATGTTGTTCCACAGGTCTCTAAGCTTTTGTTAATTTTTTCTCTGCATTTTTCCTCTCTGTCTCTCTTACTGGATAACTTCTGTTGATCTGAAAGTTCACTGACTCTTCTGTCATTTGCATTGTACTATTGAGTCCATCCAATCAATTTTTAAAAATTTGAGATCTTTGGGGCTTCCCTGGTGGTGCAGTGGTTGGGAGTCCGCCTGCTGATGCAGGGGATACGAGTTCGTGCCCCAGCCCGGGAGGATCTCACATGCTGCAGAGTGGCTGGGGCCATGAGCCATGGCCGGTGAGCCTGCACGTCCAGAGCCTGTGCTCCGTGATTGGAGAGGCCACAACGTGAGAGGCCCACGTACGGGGGAAAAAAAAAAAAAGAGGTCTTACATTATTCAGTTCTAGAATTTGCATCTTTTTCTTATAGTTTCAAATTTTTTCTGCTGAAGCTACTATCTTTCTATTCATTTAAAGTGTATTTACCTTTACTGCTTGGAGCATAATTTTAATAACTGTGTATTAGTTTTCTGTTGCTTCATAACAAATTGCCACACACTTAGCAGCTTAAAACAACATGCACTCCCAGTTTCTGTGGATCAGCAGTCTGGGCATGGCCCAGCTGTTCATGGTCTTACAAGGCTGTAATCAAGGTGTCACCTGAGCTACCTTCTCATTTGGAGTTTGGGGTCCTCTTCCAAGTTACATGGTTGTTGGCAGAATTCAGATCCTTGCAGTCTGTGGTTCTCTCCCACATGGCCCTCTCCATAGGTAGTTCACATCATAACAACTTGCATCTTCAAGGCTAGCAAAGAATTTCTCTCTGTAGTCTGCTAAGATAAAGTCTTAGATAACACAACATAGTCACTGAAGTGACATCTCATTACTTTTGCCATAGATGTAATCTAATTGAGGGAGTAGTGTCCCATTACCTTTGCCATATTCTGTTGCTTAGAATCAAGTCACAGATCCTTCCTGGACTCAAGGGGAGAGGATTACATAAAGCCATGGCTACCATGAGGCAAGAAATGATTGGGAGGTCATCTTAGGATCTGTTTCCCTTAAGCTGCTTTCAAGTGTTTGATAATTCCAACATCTGGATCATATAGGGTGTGGTATCTTTTGATTGGCTTTTCCCTTGGGAATTGGTCACATTTCCTGGTTCTTTGTATGTTGAGTAATTTTGGATTGTATCCTAGACATTGTGAATGTTATGTTGTGTAAACAATGGGTCACATTATAATCCTCTAGATGAATTTTTGGAAGATACTTAACCAAGATAGGTTCAGACCACAAGTTCTGTCCTTCCTTCTGTGGATTGGAGTTCTAATTTCAGTTTAGTTTTCCAAGTCATTAGTTTACTGTTTTATTTCTGTTTCATGCTTGTGCCCCTCAGGTGTTTGTCTGAGTGTTGGGTGGTAGTTTATATCTTAGTTCATTCTTGAAAGCTTTCATTTTGATCCTTTGGGTCTTTCCTGCACATGCACAGCTTAAAGATGAGTACAGGACTCATGTGGGTTCATTCACAGAATTAGAGGATCCTTTTCTCCAGCTCTCTCCTGTATAGAAAATCCTTCATGAGCCCATTCTTGAGGCAACGGATACCCTCTTTCCTGGTTCCTCTGGCCAGAAAGACACGGTATCTCTTGGCTTTTTAGCTGTTCACACAGTCACCACTGCCAAACAACTCCATGACTGAGCAAACTGCTAGAAAAAACAAAACAAAAACCCAACAGAATTACCCCATACTCTTTGGCTCCTAGTAGTCCCTTTTTCGGTTACTCTGCCCTGTAATACAGGATTTCTACTAGAATTTTGACCAATCATGCCACTGCTCTGCTGTGCAGTTCCACAACTGGGATCCACCCTCAGAAAATCTGCAGGAGAAAAAAAAATATGGGACATCACTTTGATTCAGGCTACTTCTCTAAGTTTTAACTCCCTTTCACAATCTACCTGCTTTTGGTTACTTTTCAGTCTTCAGGCACTTAATTTTTGGTTTTGTCCATCAGTTTTAGTTGTATTAGCAGGAGAGATAAGCTATAGTGGGCTTACTCAATCTGCGCTCCAACTGGAACTTGTCCTTTCATTTGTAAACTATTTGTATTTCAAGCAGGTTTCTTATAGACAGCAAATAGTTTGCCTGTGCTTTTAAAATCCAATCTGACAATATAAGGCTTTTAATTTGAATGGCTTTTTTTTTTTTTTTTTTTTTTTTTTTTTTTTTTGTGGTACGCGGGCCTCTCACTGTTGTGGCCTCTCCCGCTGCGGGGCACAGGCTCCGGACGCTCAGGCTCAGCGGCCATGGCTCACGGGCCCAGCCGCTCCGCGGCATGCGGGATCCTCCCAGACCAGGGCACGAACCCGCGTCCCCTGCATCGGCAGGCGGACTCTCAACCACTGCGCCACCAGGGAAGCCCTGAATGGCTTTTAATTTGATAATTTTTAGCTATATTTGTAATTGTGGCTATATTTGGATTTGAATCTACGATTTTGCTATTTGGATTCTATTTTGTTCCATCTGTTCTCTAATTCTTTTTTCCTTCTCTTCCTGCCTTCTTTTGGAGGAGTTGAATTTTTATGATTTCACTTATCTCTACTCTTGGCTTATTAGCTATATGTCTTTGTTTTTGATTGTTGCACTTATTACAGTCTTCCTCAAAATAATACTGTTACTTCACATATAGTGTAAGAACCATACAAATATATACTCTTATTTTGCCCCTCCCATCCTTTGTGCTATTGTTGTTATACATACATTTTACTTCTATGTGTGCTATAAACCCTGCAATGCATTGTTATTATTTTTGCTTTAAACAGTCATTTATCTTTTAAGGAGTTTTCTTTTTTGAATGATAAAAGGTCTTTTATATTTACCATTTATGGCACTCTATTCCTTTATATAAATCAAAGTTGGCTTCTGGTATCATTTTTCTTCACCTGAAAAGCTTCATTTAAAATTTCTTATAGTGTAGATCTGCTGGTGATGGATTCTCTCAGCTTTTGTTTGCCTGAAAAAGTCTTTATTTAGCACTCAATTTTGAAAGACAGTTTCACTGGGTAAAAAATTCCAGGTTGACAGATTTTTCTTTCATCTCTTTAGAGATGTCACTCTATTTTCTTCTAAATAGTGTAGTTTCTGATGAGATGTCTGTGATCATTCTTACATTTCTTCCTCTATATAATATGCCTTTAATTTGGATGCTTTTAGCATTTTTTCTTTATCACTAGTTTAAAAGACTTAGATTATGGGTCCGTTAGTGTGGTTCTCTTTGTGTTTTAGCCTGCTTGAGATTTATTGACCTTCTTGAATTTTCAAGCTTATCATTTTTAATAAATTGGTAAATTTTTGGCCATTGCTTTTTCTGCCTTTATCTCCTTCTGGGAGCCCAAAGATCTGTTCATTTATTTTTAGTCATTTTTCCTTCTGTGCTTTATTTGAATGGTTTTTATTGCTTAGTCTTTTAGTTTATATATCTTTTCCTGCAGTGTCTAATCTCTTGTTAGTCCCATCCAGTATTTTCATTTTAGATATCATATTTTTAATCTCTAGAAATTCTATTTTTCATTTCTATAAGGTCAGTAGTGGTGTCCCCCATTTCTTTCTAGATTCTACTAATTTGATTATTGTCTTTGTTTTGTGTTGTTAGTCTAGCTAAAGCTTTCTCAATTTTGTTGATCTTTTCAAATAACCAACTTTTCGTTTTATTTTCTCTATTGTTTATTCTCCATTGATTTTTTTCTATTCACTACCTCATTAATCTCCATTCTAATTTTTACTGTTTCCTTTCTTGTGCTTGCTTTGGGTTTAGTTTACACTTCTGTTTCTAGTGTCTTAAGTTATTGATTTGAGATCTTTTTTATATAGGCACTTACAGCTATAAATTTCCCTCTAAGCATTGTTTTAGCTGCATCCCATAAGTTTTGATATGCCATGTTTTCATTTTTGTACATTTCAAAATTCTGTAATTTCCTTTGTGATTTATTTATTGCCCCATCGGTTAAAAGAAGTGTATTTTTAATGTCCACATATTTATGCCTTTCCCAAATTTACTTCTCTATTGATTTCTAATTTCATTCCATTGTAGTCAGAGAACATACTTTGTATGATATATGTCCTTTTAAATTTATTGAGGCTTATTTTATGGCCTAATATATAGTCTAACCTGGAGATGCCCCACGTACACTTGAGAAGAATGTATATTCTGCCTGTTAAGGTTTATTTGGTTTATAGTTTTGTTCAATTATTCTATATCCTTCTATATTCTTGTTGATCTTCTGCCTAGTTGTTTTAATAATTATTGAAAATGGGGTATTGAGGTTGGCTATTATTGCTGAATTGTCTATTTCTCCCTTTATTTCTGTCAGATTTTGCTTCATGTATTTAGCGACCCTGTTTTTAGGTACACAGATGGTTTATAATTATGTCTTCCTGATGGATTGGCCCTTTTATTGTTATATAATATCCATGTTTATCTCTAGCAATGTAAATTTTTTGTTCTAAAGTTAATTTTGTTTGATATTAATATAGCCACTTAAACTTTCTTTGGTTGCTATTTGCATGATATATCTTTCTCCATTCTTTTATTTTTATTTTTTTTATTTTTTGTTAGTACTTTCATTGCTTTTTAATTAATTATTTATTTAAAATTTTTTGGCTGCATTGGGTCTTCATTGCTGCACACGGGCTTTCTCTACTTGTGGCGAGTGGGGGCTACTCTTCGTTGTGGTGTGTGGGCTTCTCATTGTGGTGGCTTCTCTTGTTGTGGAGCACAGGCTATAGGCGCATGGACTTCAGTAGTTGCAGCATGCAGGCTCAGTAGTTGTGGCACACGGGCCCTAGAGCACGTGGGCTTCAGTAGTTGTGGTGCATGGGCTCAGTTTTTGTGGCACAAAGGCTCTAGAGTGCAGTCTCAATACTTTTGGCACACGGGCTTAGTTGCTCTGTGGCATGTGGGATCTTCCTAGACCAGTGATCGAACCCATGTCCCTTGCATTGGCAGGCAGATTCTTAGCCACTGCACTACCAGGGAAGTCCCCATTCTATTTTTAATTAATTTATAACTTTGAATCTAAAGTATATGTACACTCTCTAGACAGCATTTACTTGAATCTTATTTTTAATTCAATCTGACAGTCTCTGACTTTTGAGTGGATTGTTTAAACCATTCATATTTAATTTTATTGGTGTAGTTGGATTTATACCTATCACTTTACTTTTTGTTTTCTGTATGTCTTGTATCTTTCTCCCCTCTATTTGTCCTTTGATGCTTTCTTTTACATTAAATGAATATTTTCTAGTGTAACATTTTAATTACTTTTATGAATTTTTCACTATTTTTGAGTTACTTTCCCATTTGTTGCTCTAGAGCTTACCATATACATCTTAATTTATCATAACCAGTTCATATTTTTACTAATTTAATTCCTGTGAGATATAGACACTTCACCCATATCCCCTTTTGAGCTACTGTTATTTTACATACTACATCTATATATGTTACAAACCCAACAACCCATTATTATATTTATACCTTATATAATTTATATTGCTTTAAAAAGCAGAAAAAATAAAAGAGAGCAAGTATATGTTTATAGAATTTGTTATATTAAGCTTCCTGCTACTATTCTGGTTCTCTTCATTTTTTCCTATAGATTAAATTACCATCTGGTGTCATTTCCTTACTTCAGTACAGCTTGTTCTTGACTACCTTTCTGGTGCTGTTATTGTCAAATTTATTATATTTCTATATGTTATATTCCCAACAATTGAATAATATACATGTTGTTTCATACAATTAAATTAGTTAAAGGAGAAAAATGTATACTTTATTGTCATTTACAATCATATAATTACCTTTACCAGTGCTCTGTGTTTTTTTGTTGTGGGATCAAATCACCATCAGGGGTCACTTTCTTTCATCTTGAATAACTTCTTTTAGTGTTTTTTATAGGGCAAGTCTGCTAGCAATGAATTCTTTCAGTGTGTTTTCTGGGAATGTCTATTTCACCTTCAGTTTTGAAATATAGTTTTTCTGGAAAGAAGGTTCTTTGTTGACAGCTTTTCTTTTCTTTCATCACTTTGAAAATATCATCCTAATGTCTTTTGGCCTCCATTGTCTTTGATGGGACTTCAGCTGTTAAATTTATTGGGTTCCCTTGGATGTGATGAGTTGTTTTTACTCTTGCTGCTTTTAACGTTTTAACTTTGTCTTTCAGCATTTTTGCTATGACTTGCTTGGGTTTGGATCTCTGATCTTTATCTTAGAGTTGAACTTGAACTTCATGTGTGTGGAGATTAATGTTTTCCACCAAATTTGGGAAGTATTCAGTCCTTATTTCTTCTAATACTTTTTCTGCCCCTTTTTTCTCTCTTCTTCTGTTACTCCATTACATATATGTTGGTGTTTTAATAGAGTCCTGCATTACTCTGAGGCTTTGTTCATTTTTCTTCATTCTCTCTGTTCTTTGGATTGCATAATCTGTTCCTCTTTCCTCAAGTTCACTGATTCTTTCTTCTGCCAATCAAATCTATTATTGAACCCCTCTAGTGAATTTTTCACTTCAAATTATTGTACTTTTCAACTATAGAGTTTTTGTTTGGCTGTTCTCCTTTTTTAAAAAATAATTTATATCTATTAAGTTAGATTCTATATTTGATGAGGGCTTGTTATGATAGCTTCCTTTACTTTTTTTTTTTCTTTTGGCTGCATTGGGTTTTTGTTGCTGCGCATGGGCTTTCTCTAGTTGTGGTGAGCAGGGACTGCTCTTCATTGTGGTGCATGGGCTTCTCATTGTATTGGCTTCTCTTGTTGCAGAGCACAGGCTCTAGGCACATGGGCTTCAGTAGTTGCAGCATGCAGGCTCAGTAGTTGTGGCATGTGGGCCCTAGAGCACATGGGCTTCAGTAGTTGTGGTGCATGGGCTCTAGAGAGCAGGATCAGTAGTTGTGGTGCATGGACTTAGTTGCTCCATGGCATGTGAGATCTTCCCTGACCAGGGATCGAACCCATGTCCCCTGCATTGGCAGGTGTATTCTTAACCACTGCACCATGAGGGAAGTCCTTCCTTTACTTCTTTAACCATGGTTTCCTTTAAGTTTTTAAAAACATTTATACTATCTGCTTTGAAGACTTTATTTGCTGAGTCCAATATCTGAGCCCTCTGAAAGACAGTTTCCATTGTCTACTTTTTTTCCTGGGTATGAGGCACTCTTTCCTGTTTCTTTGCATGTCTTGTAATTTTTTTGTTGAAAACTGGACATTTTAGATGATGTATTGTAGCAATATGAATGCTGATTACAGCTCCTCCCCTTCCAGGGATTGTTGTTTGTTATTTATTTGTTTAGTGAGTTGGTTGTACTAGTTCATTGAAGTCTATTTCCCTCACAGTGTGAAGCCTGATGTTTCCTCAGAGGGTGCAAGGTTTGGTGTGTGCATAGCCAACATGGCATGGCAGTGGTTTTATAGCCGGGCCCTATTTGACTGCGTGTTTCTCTGATCTCTCTGTTAAGTTATCTGTTTCATAGTCAGCTATTACTGCCATTAGTTACCATCTGCTTGTTTTACTATTTATTTTAATATTTATTTATTTACCTATTTGGCTGTGCTGGGTCTTAGTTGCAGCACACAGGATCTTCGTTGCCACATGTGGGATCTTCATTGTGGCATGCTGGATCTTTTTTTGGTTGCAGCATGTGTGATCTTTTAATGTGGCATGTGGGCTCTTAGTTGTGGCATACGGGATCTAGTTCCCTGACCAGGGATCGAACCTGGGCCCCCTGCATTGGGAGCGCAGTCTTCACCACTGGACCAACAGGGAAGTCCCTAACCCTATTACTTCTATTACTACTCCTATCTTCATTTCCTGTATAACACTGAGGAAATTGCCTAAGACATTGCTTGTGGTAGGGTTATAGAAGAAGACTGGACCATAATATCTAGGAATTACTCCTAAATACTGGATATCATATAGCATTATATATGGATTTTTGTATTATGAACTCTCATTTATTTGTATGAATGTACAAAGTCAAGATGGTAGACTCTTACAGCAGAAAAGATCACTTGTTTTGATTCACTTAATTTGCACATGAGCAAAGTTAGGTCTATAGAGCTAATTCCCTGGGCTAAGATTACATAACAAGTCAGTCTCTTTCCTTAAGTGCTCTTGGCGTCACACCATGATATTACCAGGCTTTTATTTTCATAATGTCCTCTTCCATCACCATCCAAATGAAAATCGTGCTAGTAAATCTCTAAAACTGTGTGATTTTTTATTTTTTTAGTTTTTATTTATTTATTTTTGGCTGTGTTGGGTCTTCGTTACTGTGCACAGGCTTTCTCTAGCTGAGGTGAGCGGGGGCTACTCTTTGTTGTGGTGCACAGGCTTCTCATTGTGGTGGCTCCTCTTGTTGCAGAGCACAGGCTGTAGGCATGCAGACTTCAGTAGTTGTGTATCATGGGCTCTAGAGTGCAGGCTCAGTAGTTGTGGTGCATGGGCTTAGTTGCTCCGCGGTATGAGGGATCTTCCTGGACCAGGGCTCTAACCCGTGTCTCCTGCATTGGGAGGCAGATTCTTAACCACTGCGCCACCAGGGAAGCCCAAATTGTGTGATTTTTAAAAATTGAGGTATAACCAAAGATAGAGTTAACTGCTTACATGAAGTCTTAAAGTAATTCTCCCTAGCTAGGTGGATGTGTTCAGTACACAGGCATTAGCAGAATATCCATGGCTGTTTATATATTATTAAGATCTGGCAATAGTAAAGGTGGCTAATTTTGGAAATATATTGCATTTCCATCTGGTCTGAATCAATGAACTTAAACTTCGTGCTACGTGAGATGGAGACATTTAATGGGACACCAGATTTAGAGACTGTTATATAATGTTCCCAGAATCTTATTCTGGTGTTATAAGAGAATTTTAATTACTTACCTGGGCACAAGTGATGTGGTATCAGTAATATTTGATGAAGAAAGCAAGTAGATACTTCCTATTAACTTGGTACCCTGCTTTGAGCCCTCAAGCCTTCCTTGTATGAATGATATGCTCTGTCAGGAGAACAGTGCATTGGTAATATACTATAATATTCTTTATCATATCGAGGAGATATTATAATAAAACTGACAACCTGTTATTGAACATCTGTGTGCCAGGCACTGTGCTATGCCATTTACATGTATTATCTAATTTAATCTTTACAGAAACATTAGGAAGTAGATATTATATTCCATTTTTATAGAAGAGGAAACTGAGGCTCAAAAAGATGAAGCATCTTTTCCAAGATTATATAGCAAAACAGGGTAGATATGGAATTCTGACCCAGGGTGTCTGACTCTGAAGCCCTGTGCCTCCCGTAAGGCTGATCATTAGAATTATTACTGTGATCTTTGGTCAGAGCACTGCTATCTAATGCATGTCTCTACTGCATGAACTCTTAAAGGCAATGTTATAAAGATACTCCAGCATATCTTTGTACCTAGAAGATCAACAGGTAAAATAGGTAATTAAAGATTACATGTTAGATACGAAGACTTTGGTGAAAGAACACAAGAAGCTAGAGAAGTACTGGTCCAGTTCAGCTGGACTCCTGAATGATATCCACCCATTGGTTTTACCAGCCTTCAGGTTATCTTTGAGTAAAGGGTATGTTAGAGGCTAAGGAAAAAGATATTGTGGTTTAGAGTAATAAGGGTTGGGGGTTGGGGGGAGTAGTGTCGCTGTATATACTTCTCATCTGATTCTCATAATGGTATTTTAAAGTAGGTGATATCATCCCCATTTTCTGATAAAAAACTTGAAACGTAATAACTTGCCTAAGGGCACAAGCTGGTATATTCTTGTCGTAGAATTTGGCAGTCATTCGCCTTCCCCCCACCCCAGGTCTGCCTACTCTAGAGCCCATATTTTTTCCTCTGTCTGCCTAAAGTGGTGTCCAAATAGCACCAACCCTGCAGCTAGCTCCTCTTCCTCTCTGATTTGGACTTTGGATAATTTTTCAATAAATAGAAAGATGTATTTCCTCATCACTTATTTTTTTTTCACTGAAGACCTATATGGGATTGTTTAGATCACACTGAATTCATCTGGAGTCTGTGAAGGGCAGGAATGGGGATTGCAGAGCAGTTTTCACATGCTAATTAACATGTCCAGTTGCTATGCTTTGTCTTGGAATTCTGTCACCTGGTGATAACACTCATTATCTCACACTGATCACAAGTTCTGATGGGTAGCTATATGTTTTCAATTAATAAAATCTAAAGAATGATTAATTAATAAATGCCATTTCTCTAGGAGATTAAACCTTTCAAAAATGGTGTCCTTTGGGGGAAAATAGAATGAAAGTACCTTTGATAGAAAGGTTTGGAAGCCACTGCGCTAGTAGATCAGAGCAGCAGTTCTTATAGTTAATACTATTTGAGATTGGTGATCTTGCCAGCTAATGATTCTGCCTCCTGTCTTCCATTAACTAACCTTTAATCAGAACTATCACAAAGGAAATAAAAACAAATACATGGCTTTGAGCTCCAAAATCTTTTTCCTTTGGCTCTCTTGCAATCTGGAGCATCAAAGCAGTCTATTCTTTGCTCATTAAGAAGGAAGAGACCCCACAGATAAAATACTAAAAGCCTCACTAATGGAGTTGACTTATCTCATCAGTGTTCCAAAATATCAACTGCCCCCAAAATGTTCAGCCATAAAAGCTAAATTCTGAAGACCAAGATCCTCCACTCCTCCCTCCCTCCTTCCTTTCTTCCCCCACCTCGTTCTATCTTTTCTCTCATTCTCTTGCTTTCATTCTGTCTCTTTTGTTCTCTCTCATTTTCTGTCTCTTCTGTTCTCTGCCTCCCCTCTCATTCTGTCTCTAGTCTCTCTCTTTTTCCTGTTCTGCCTCTCCCATTGTTTGCATTGTAGCTGCCTCTCCTTTATGCAAACAGTAAGCAAGAAGTCATGTTTGCTCCAGGTTGCCATGGAAATGTTGCAAGTAGGCCTTTTAAGGAAACTGGCCGGCTCCATTAGTGAAATCATACCCAGATAGTCTTAAGGTTGGTAATTTAGGGATTTTCTACATAGAGATTACGACTCTCTGAAGTTTAATCACCCCTACCAACCCGAACTTCTGTTTTCCTACATATAGTTTTCTTCTTGGAGACTGGGATGTAATTTTATTAAGGGAAATGGTGGATTTCTACAAACTTCTATTATGATTTGATTTTTTTCAAGCCCACAAAAACATCTTCTGTGACTTCCAGTGGACTCTTTTCCAGAGCAGAAAAGTGGGTACAAATTGGAGTCTTGGGCATATAAAACCTGGCTTGCAGTGGAAGCAAAGGTGTTTTGGAGTGAGAGGAGAGAAGTCTTAACTCCTGCAAAGGGATGCAGATAGAAAAAGATGAAGGTTTTCTCGGGCAAAGGGGAATTCTTCTCCCCTCTTGGTACCAGAAGAAAGAAGTTGAATAGAGGCACCAGCTTCTGGATGGTGGGAAGAAATGTAGCCACCATATTTTCCTAGCTTCTAGAAATGGAGTGAAGGGAAATACTTGGCACTGCTGAGGCCACAAGTGGAAGGAAATTGATGTCCATTACTGCAGTCTGGAGTGCGACCTCAGGAAGGCCCAAGATTCAGTAAGAGGTCTAACACTAGCAGAGGCGCCTCCATGCACTGCAATGGCCAACTGTTTCCTCACTCCCAAAAACATGCTCTGAGGGTTTAGGCACTGGAGCTACAGTGATGAATAGAAATAGTCCTGGGGCTTCCCTGGTGGCGCAGTGGTTGAGAATCTGCCTGCCAATGCAGGCGACACGGGTTCGAGCCCTGGTCTGGGAAGATCCCACATGCCGCAGAGCAACTAGGCCTGTGAGCCACAACTACTGAGCCTGCACCTCTGGAGCCTGTGCTCCACAATAAGAGAGGCCGCGATAGTGAGAAGCCCACACACCACGATGAAGAGTGGCCCCCGCTTGCCGCAACTAGAGAAAGCCCTCGCAAAGAAACGGAGACCCAACAGAGCCATAAATAAATAAATAAATAAATAAATATTTTAAAAAAGAAAAATACTCCCTACTCTCTTAGAGCTTGCAGCTCTACTGCGGAGGGAGGGGCAGTAAATTTCAAAAATAGCTTAAAAATTATCCGATGGTAACAAATATGAGGAGAGAAATAAACAGGGTAATAAGATAAAGATAATAATGATGGAAAGGATACTTATGATAGGATGGTTAGAAGACCTCTTTGAGGAGATAGCATTTAAACTGAGACTTATAGATGAGATGGATTTAGTTAGAAAAAGAGCTAGGAGAGAGAGTGTTCCGGGTGAAGGAAAAGATGAGTTCATAAGCTCTGAGATTAGGCAGAATGTGGCCTTTTTTTAGGAACCAAAGGAAAAGCATGAGTGGAGTGAGATGTCAGTAGAGGCCAGATCATTCAGAGTGGCATTTATAGGCCGTGGTAAGGAAACTGGATTTTATTCTGAGCACAGTGGGAGGCTATTGGAGGATTTTAAGGAAGAGTGCAACTGAGCAGATTGTGCTTTAGCAGAATTACTGTCTGCAGAGTGGACAATGGATTGTAGGAGGTCAAGTGGAAGCAGGGAGACTAGTTAGGGTGGTAACAATGGAGAATGAGAGAAATGGAAGGATTGGGGTTATGAATTAAGATAGAGTCAACAGGGCTTGCTGCTGGATTGGATATGGAGGTAGAGGAATGGGAAGAATTAAGACTGTCTTCTCAGGGATTCCCTGGTGGCGCAGTGGTTAAGAATCCACCTGCCAATGCAGGGGACACAGGTTTGATCCCTGGTTTGGGAAGATCCCACATGCCGCAGATCAGCTAAGCCAGTGCACCACAACTATTGAGCCTGTGCTCTAGAGCCCAAAAGCCACAACTACTGAGGCGGCGTGCTGCAACTACTGAATCCCGCATGCCTAGAGCCCATGCTCCACAACAAAAGAAGCCACTGAAATGAGAAGCCTGTGCATCACAACAAAGAGTAGCCCCCGCTCGCCGCAACTAGAAAACACCTGCGCACAGCAACGAAGACCCAATGAAGTAAAAAATAAATTAAATTATTTGTTTTTAAAAAAATACTGTCTTCTCTTTCTAGTTTTAGTAACTGGGTAGCTCAAAATGTAGAAGGGTGGTGGTTAGGATTATCGGGGGAGACACTGATTCGGAAAAGTAGAAGCCCAAAATGAGACTGGCAGAGCCCTGGAACTGACAGACTAACAGCAGTCAATGCAACAGCTGCCATGTTGGTAAGGAGGGCAAGTGTAAGAGGTAGCCCCTTGGAGGAGACTGAAGGTGGGAAGTTGCTTAGCTCACCCCTGTGGTTGGGGGGAGCAGTTAGCAGATACAGATGAGATCCTGCTTGGCCCAGGAGAAAATGGGAAAACCTAGGCTTCTAGGATTTGACGGAAGGGACTTGATGTTTCTTGTTGCCTTCTTTTGTTGTTGTTGTTGCGGTACGCGGGCCTCTCACTGTTGTGGCCTTTCCCGCTGTGTAGCACAGGCTGCGGACGCGCAGGCTCAGCGGCCATGACTCACGGGCCCAGCTGCTCCGCAGCATGTGGGATCTTCCCGGACCGGGGCACGGACCCGTGTCCCCTGCATCGGCAGGCAGACGCTTAACCACTGCGCCACCAGGGAAGCACAATCTTGTTGCCTTTAATGTGATCCAGATACCTTGATTTTAGCCCTCAGGCCAATAGGATCTAGAGAAACACCTGTTAAACATATAATAGAAAAATAGTTGGGAATGAAAACCACACCCTTCTGTTTATAAAAGAGAGTTGATTAGGTAAAAGGACAAGAAATAAGATTATTTGCAAAGTTCTATTCCTGCCCATCCCCAAGAGTGTGCAAAGCTTTATTACTAAGGGCTGTGCTAAAAAGCCCTGTTATGTGATATGTTGTAAGCATGCATCGTGTAAACAAAGTTAGGAATGGTAATGATGGCTGCCTTTAAAGAATTATAGCTTTAACATTATTGCACATTTAAAAAAAAAGAAAAACAGGGAATCTTGAGGATAATTGGTAAGCCAACAACCGTCATTTGACTGTCTCCTTTGTGAAGATAGAACAGTATAGTGGTTATAAGCATCGTCTCTTGAGCTGCCTGAGTTCTAATCTCTGCTCCACCACTTACTCACAGCATGGTCTTTGGGTCAGTTAATTAACCTCCAAATCTAAGTTTTTATCATCTGTATAATGAGGATAATAGAACTTCCCTCATAAGGTTGTGTTGATGATTAAATGTGTTGATATTTGTAAAGTGCTTAAAACAGTACCCATATTGGGAGGCTAATCAATGAATGTAAGACTGGCCTAGGATACTAAGTCATTGGGTAGAGTAGGCAGGACAGAGAAAGACACAGGTTTAGAGTGGCTCTGAAGTAGGACCAGAGGTGCCTGCTATGCCTTGATTAGTCTTTCCCTGGCTGCAGGACAGGAGCTGATACAGACCTCTTGAAGCCCAGAGACAGGTGAAGAATCCCTAGATTCTCTAAGAACACTGAACTGTATACAAGCAATGTAGATAAATTCCTTTTGACATAAGGTCTAATAGGATATTAGTCCCTGAAAACCACTGTTTTTCAAAAGCTAAATTATGTGTCCTTTTAGAAACTATTCCTCTCACTGAGGTTTCTGTTTTCTTCCTTCCTCCTTCCCTCCCTCCCTCCCTCCCTCCCTCCCTCCCTTTTCCTTCCTTCCTTCCTTCCTTCCTTCCTTCTTTCTTTCTTTCTTTCTTTCTTTCTTTCTTTCTTTCTTTCTTTCTTTCTTTCTTTCTTTCTTTCTTTCTTTCTTTCTTTCTCCCTTTCCTTTCTTTTCCTTCCCTTCCTTTCTTTTCCTTCTTTCTCTCTTTCTTTCTCCCTTTGTCTTTTTTTTTTGGAGGGGAAGGGGCTATCACTTCTGTCAGAAGAATGGATGAAGTAAAAAACCCTTTCTCCTATATAATTTATCTTTTTCTTGAAGAAGTGACTCTAAAGACTTTATAACATACATAATGTGTAATTTGTTCCTATTAACCAGGACTTTTCCTCCTCCCTCCCATTTTGTTCCAAATATTCCCAACCAAAAGACTGATAATTGCATTCTTTATATATTAGAAGAACTACCAAGTGGTGCTTTGTGGGCATCAAATGGCAAAAGTCAGAATCTGTGGATGGATCACGTTAGTAATTATAAGTGGCACATTTATCTTATTCCATTTGTGGAGTGCAGTGAAATTGAGACCCTTTTTATTTTATTTTTTGTAGCCTGGAGAAATTTTATTTATTTTATTTTATTTTTTATTATTTTATTTTATTCTCTTTTATTCTCTTTTATGTTATTTTAGGCTCCTTTTAGTGTTACAGCACTGCATGGGTTTGGAGAGGTCTCATCCATCTTCCTCCTTCTAGGCTCAACTCTACCTAAACCTTTCTTGAAAGATGAATATCTTATTTTTAAAGGGCTCTTGGCGCAGTGGTTAACAATCTGCCTGCCAATGCAGGGGAGACACGGGTTCGAGCCCTGGTCCCGGAAGATCCCACATGCTGTGGAGCAATTAAGCCCATGCACCACAACTACTGACCTGCGCTTTAGAGCCCACGAGCCACAACTCCTGAAGCCCAGGCACCTAGAGCCCGTGATCTGCAACAAGAGAAGCCACCGCAATGAGAAGACCGCGCACCACAACAAAGAGAGCCCCCCCACTCACTGCAACTAGAGAAAGCCCACACACAGCAACAAAGGCCCAACACAGCCAAAAATAAATAAATAAATAAAATAAGTAAATAAATTTTTTAAATAAATAAAGAGCCCTTAGGAATGAAATTCTGTAACCTCCTTCTTAGTCATTTCTGTGTTTAGGACTTTCACAGGTCATTTTTCCTTTTATTCAAGTAAAATCCTATTACAAAGACAAAGATCTTTCCATCCCCTCCTGAATGCTCTATAGTTATGGTGCTTTGTTGCGTTGACTACATTACCGTATAAACCTATACAAGCAAATGTTTTTTTTTCTGGCCCTGATTCAGTAACAGCTAGTTTATAATACAAATATCTGGTTTTGTGTCTGCTTTGTGGAGGGAAGAAGAGAATTCAACTGGGGAAGAGATGTGAGGAGTTTGCTTTTATAATCTTTCCTCTTTACTGCTAGGTTGTGATCAGTTGCTAATTTACCATAGCATGAGGTGAGCTCTCTTACTTTCTGTTTCTATGGGTTGGGAATGTGATTTCTAGCAACATGCCAATTAGAATAAAAATTTCTACTCAAACCAAAGAAATGGGAGGATTGGTTGAGGGAAGATCAATTAGTGATGAACTCTTACCTGTATTTAACATTAGTCCCTTTTCTCTTTCCCAGTGTTTGTTAGTCTCCTGGTCCTTTTGATTTTCTCATTTTTCTGAATGTAGCCCGTGAGAAAGTCATGGTAGATCCTCCTGGACTTAGAAGAAATGAGTTAAGCTATGTCTCTTTACTATTTAAAGGGTGTGCGGCAAATAATTTAGTAATTAAAGGGGATGCAAACCAATCTTGGTTGGTCACGTATGATTGCCCATAGTTAACATTTGTTTAGCCAGCTGAACTCCAAGGTTGAGCATTCACTGAAATCTCTCTTTTTAAAATAGTATTGCTTGTATGATCCTGAGTATTCAGTGTTAAATCATCTTAACCCAATGTATTTCTTTTTGGAAGTAAAAGATTATTATCTGGTATACATTAAAGACTTACTATAGTCCATACCTCTTTCTTTATAACTGAAAAGATATTCTAATTTCATCCCAGCAGATACTATGTTAACTGCTTAACAGCAATGTTTTCATAATGAAGAAAATATTACACATTTAATTCTGCCTGTTGGGGCACTGCAAAGCATTGCAAACAGAAGTTGCACTTCATACTAAACCCATTGTAGATAGTCAAGATATCATTTTAATAATCCAAATCATCTTGACTTCACCTGTCATATCATATTTTATTTTCTTTAGAAACACACTTCTGAAGTCCTTACTAAGGGGCAGTGGTGGTGGAATCTCCGATACCTGTCCTGGTATGTTTACACTGCCAGGTATTGATAAAAGAAGTTTAACATTCTTTGTGCAAAGATCTTAATACAGGCTCTGTTTCTCTATGGAATATACCCTTTATGTAGCTATGGATATGAACTTATCTTTTGGCTATGGAGTCATCATTTTCAAGCAATTTGTCTTCATTTTTGTTATCACTCAGAGGTACGATTGATACAGAAATGTACTTTGGATGCTAGAATAATTCATATTTATATCCCTCCAATTCTACTACTACCATATGTTCTTCTTTAGAACTTTCCTTTAAGACTACTTGCAAATGTCAGGTACAGAGTTTAGAAGGTGTCCATCTTTGTCTGTATACACAAAGAGCAAGGGTTAGATGTTCTGATTCATCCAGATAATTGAGCATAAGACAAGTTCTAGTGGGATAGAAGGGAAGACTATTGCCCATGAATTGGATGAAATAGGGGTCTTGGATGAAATGCTTCAATGACATGGACTAGATTTTCCTAGAGAAAGAAGAAAGAACTGGTTTGACAATCATAGTTTATGGATTATCTTAGTGTGCTTGCTTCTCCCTCTTCTGTTGCCTACATTTGGGTCTTTTTACTGTTGCTTAGACCTGGGGACAGCGTTTATAATCAGCGAATATTTTTTGAGAAAATTCTTTAGTACAAACTTTGAGACAAGTTTGTCCAATAAATAAATAAATAAATAAGAAACCTTGGCTTTTCCTTTCCATATTGATACTTATGAATCCAATTTCTGAGGTTAGGATTTTGGATTATATCTGATTCTTGGTTTCACACAAGAATTTATGTACCATCTGATCTGTTTATCCTCGAATGCATTATGATTTTTAAAGTTTACTTCAAGTAATTAAATATTTGCATTAATTGAAGACTGGGATTTATTATTCAGTAACTCTGTGTATCTTAAGGTTTCTTAACCCTCTGCTTGTTCTAGGGAAATCAATGACTTTATTTTTTTAGCCAGCATCATTCCTCTGATACAGCATTGTAACCAATGATAGCTAGAATATACTCAATTCCAAGTGAACCAGTGTAATTTTTTTTCTATACAGCAGAAATGAATAAGATTATCTGTAGGTTAGTCAGAGGAAAATGGCTTTGTGTTTTACCTTTGTAGCAGCCTCTTGGAAGGTTTTTAATTTGATACTGTTATCTGTAAGAAATAGAATAAAGCAGGAAGAAGCATGTACATTCAAATGTGTAGCTGACAGCACTCTTGGAAGTAGAAAGTGCTGATTTTTTTCTTTAAAAAATTTGGAAGAGGGCCCCAAATAATTCAGGAGAAGGAAAATGATGCCCAGGTGAAGTCACATGACTCAGTGGATAATTCCAGTGAAACCCAGGAAGAACCGCATTAGTGGTAGTCTATAAGTATACACAGTTCTTTACAATAGGTTGATTGCACTAAACAAAGAGGAAAATCCTTTCTCTGAGGAATTTACAATCTAAAGATACAAGTTGGTGCGGTACAGTATGGAATGAGAACAATAAGCAAGCCCCATGGTGGGTGGTCTTCATAGCTGAAATGCTTCAAAAACAATTGCCTTCTTGGAAAGGTGGAGGCTGGAGAGGGAGTGGCCCAGGCATGCAAAGAAGTGGGAGAGTGTTCTTTTGGAGCTGGGCATAGGGAGAAAGAAGGGGGGCTTGGATCAGGTTTCTGAAAGGAAGCTCAACATAAGAATGGGTAAAGAGATCAGACTGACATTGGCATAGTAGAGTGTGGTGATTTAGAGAAGAAGGTAAAATGCCAGCAGAGGAGGATTAAGAGAGGGGCAAACAACATACAATATGAATCTCTATTACAGCAAATACCACATCTTTAAAGACCCAGATATGGAGAATGCTGCTTGCAACAGCTTCTTACCAGTGTGAATGGCTTCTACAACAGAGAAAAGAATAGTCCGGAATGGTTCCAATGAGATACTGTATGTGAAAGGGCTTTGTAAGCAGCAAAGCAGTACAAATGTAAGTCATCATAATATTCTGCTTAGCTTTGACTTCATTTAATTTTTTTTTGTTTTGTAAAATATCTTAAGACACAAGGTTAGCAATAGAACTTTCTATTTTCAGAAATGTTGTCAGGAACAGATTTGTTATTATAAATGCTTCATTTGTTTCCATGTTAGCTCATGACAAATTCTCATAGTAAATGTTCCCCAAAGGGCTCTCTCTATTTTATTTACAATTGAACTAATACTGATCTTCACATCAGTGAAGATCCTCATTCTCATCCTCATCCTGTTCCCTCTCTTGCTATCCAGCCTCTTTTCCACCTCTGTTCATATACATGTGTTTTCTTTAGTCTCACAGTATCATTTTATACACTGCCTGATTCTAACAAGGATTTGAGTTGGTTTACCGAGAAATTAATAACAGGATGAGCAAATTGGCAGAGAAATGAGTACGGAGGGAAAATAAATGTAATAAACTAAAATGAGGCCAGGGTAAGGTTTATACAAAGTATCCAGCACTGGGAACTTTATAGCCTTGCTGTTAAGTTTGGCTCTGAGTATCTAAGGAGATAGCTCAAGGAAGGAAGGAAGATTTGCAGGTGTCGCAATGAGAAGCCGGCACACCCCAACGAAGAGTAGTCCCATTCCCTGCAAGTAGCGAGAAAGCCTGTGCACCCCAACGAAGACCCAACACAGCCAACAAAAAAAAATAAAGATTTTTAGGTGTCCATAAGGTAAAAACGAACCAATTTCTGAGAAGAGGCACAATTTTCTTTTTCTTTTTAAAAATAAATTTATTTCTTTATGGCTGCGTTGGGTCTTCGTTGCTGTGTGCGGGCTTTCTCTAATTGCGTTGAGTAGCGGCTACTCTTTGTTGTGGTGTGCAGGCTTCTTATTGCAGTGGCTTCTCTTGTTGATGAGCACGGGCTCTAGGCGTGCGGGCTTCAGTAGTTGTGGCTCGTGGGCTCTAGAACGCAGGCTCAGTAGTTGTGGCGCATGGGCTTAGTTGCTC
This sequence comes from Kogia breviceps, assembly GCF_026419965.1. Classification (NCBI taxonomy): domain Eukaryota; kingdom Metazoa; phylum Chordata; class Mammalia; order Artiodactyla; family Physeteridae; genus Kogia; species Kogia breviceps. The sequence goes on along the minus strand of NC_081330.1, from coordinate 73,542,291 downwards.
CGCGGTATGAGGGATCCTCCTCGACCAGGGCTTGAACCCGTGTTCCCTGCATTGGCAGGCGGATTCTTAACCACTGTGCCACTAGGGAAGTCCCGAGGCACAATTTTCTTGAGACCTGTGAGAAATTCCTCCCATGGGTTTTTATAGATGCCAGTTTGGTGAGTTTGGATTTTATCCTGAGGGCTCTGGGAAGCCAGTGAAAGCTTTTGATCCAGGGAATGACATACAGAAAGCTGTATTTAGAGCAGGTATAGAAAAGCTCAAATGAGTTGGGGGAGACTACATATAGGAGAACCAATTAGAGATGAACTCTAAGGGTCTGGACAAAGATGTATTGGAGGGAATGGAAAGGAAGGGAAAGCTGTAAGAGGGATTAGGAAGGTGGAGAGGGTCACTGCTTAGCTATGAATGGCAAGGGAGGAGTCAAAGATGCGTGCAGGCTTCAGGTCCACCTGGAGTGATGGTACCATAATCCCTTGCAAATATGAGGGGAAGAGAGATGTGTTAAACTAGAAAGCACAGAAAGTTATGAAAAAGGAAAGATAACCAGTATGGAATTTTATAGTCATATTTCAGAGCAAGCAGAACAAAGAAAATGGAAAGCTATCATTTATTTAGGACTTTATATTTTATAAAGTACTTTACATTCAGTATCTTATTTTGTCTTAATGACAGTCTTGTGAGGGAAGTAGTACGTATCCACATTTTACAGATAAAATATCTGAGACTTAGTGATTAACTGATACCTCTAAAGCTATGTAACTAGAAAGTGATTTGTTTCCCCCCACTGTATCACACTGCCTCAAGAAGGCTTTCTGCTTGGAGCTATTGGTGTAATATTACCAGATGACAAAATCAGGACAAGGTTATAGAGTTTCTCCATCATTATGAATCTCAGTTTTTGGCTTTACTTTAGTATAATTGTTCCAGTGGGGACATTTGATATGAATAGGACTGTTTGCCCCACACACTAAATGTCCCTGGACTGCAATGTTTTAAAATTTTCATGTCTGCTTTTTTTTTTTTTTTAAACTGCTGTCAGCTGTTACTACTTCATGTATTTTGCAGTTCCCCTACTCCTAGTAATTTTTACCTCTGGAAACCAGATAAATATGCTTGTTGCTTTTAGATACAACTTTAAGAGTGACTATACATTGAATGAGGAATAGGGAATACTCTTATGAAAACCTAATCCTAATGTTATACTATGCTATGTTTTTATGAGTGAAGAACATAAGTCTTAATGCTTGATTATTCTTAGAATGTATATTTTTGGCTGTCTTCTATGTTATTGGCTAATTCTGGGTAGTTGAAGGTGCTGGGTAAGTTACCCAGAAAGGTGAGGTTATTGGTATGTATATTTAGTATGTAACCCGTGACCCTTAATTTTTTAAAAAAACAGATGCTCTTGGTGGCAACAGGGAAATGTAATAATGCTTTACAAACAGGAGCTTGTGAATTTTTTGTGAATAGCATCTAGTTGCCAAAGGTTTGGAATGACTGCCCAATCTGCTTTATTCCAAAATGACTTATCACTCCTTCTCTCAGTCCCCACTCCCCTCTGCTGGAAAGGTTGCAGACATTCCCTTTTGTCTGCGATAAGTCTTCCCTTCTAAAACAGTCACAGAAACTTCCAACCAGCCCTCCCCTTGTTCACTTGTCTCTCCCTTTTCCCCTCTGTGAGGAAGGCTTTTAATAAAGATTTATTGACTATCCACAGGGGCATTGTTCCTGTAGGAATCACTGCACTCCTCAGCGTGAAATCTGTGTCTCCAACTGGCTGAATAGAGCATTTTTGTGACACTTGGTACACTGTGTGCATAATTCAGATGTGTGGACTGTGGATAGCCCAGGGTTCATGAGCACCCCAGTCTACCTCCAAACAGAAATGATGTTTTTCCAAACCTACTTTTCAAATTAGTTTTTAAGATGATGGATAATCAGTGACTAATCAGCACAGTTATTAAGCAACCTGACTGGGTGGAAATGATGGAGAAGGAAGAGGAAAGGTAATTTCCCTTTACACTTTGCTGAAGGGTGAAATTAATAAAAATTGATATCATTAGAACTCAGTAAGGTCAATAGCTAAAACTCTTGGCCTTTCAAATGTTGGTAGGTAAGATTGTATTCTTCATACTGTTGGGAAGGGAAAGTGTTTATTTATTTGCATAGGTAGTTTGGGACAAAGAAGCTACTTTTATCATTAGCTAGAGGTACCTGCATATCACCTTGTGCCCAGAAAAATAGAAATGATTTTGGGTTAGCTGTGGTCTATGGAAAATAAAGCTGTGACACTAGCATCTTATGGCTCTGAATTGGGCTTTGGTAGAAAGTGTTTTTTTTTTTTTTTTTTTTAATTTTTTTTTTTTTTTTTTTTTTTTTTCTGTGGTACGCGGGCCTCTCACTGTTGTGGCCTCTCCCGCTGCGGAGCACAGGCTCCAGACGCACAGGCCCAGCGGCCATGGCTCACGGGCCCAGCCGCTCCGCGGCACGTGGGATCCTCCCGGACCGGGGCACGAACCCGCGTCCCCTGCATTGGCAGGCGGACTCTCAACCACTGCGCCACCAGGGAAGCCCGAAAGTGTTTGTTTTGATGCTCTTTGGAACTCATGACCAAAGGTATGAGTCACAAAGATGATTGGTAGAATACAATTCCTGATGCCCTTACAAGAGTGCATTTAAGGCATGAACGTATTTTCTAGAAATAGGCAGGGCATCCAGGCATCAATGAGAGTGAGGGAGATTTCCTAGAAGCCCTTGGGCTTTAATAGTTTCCCTGCTTTGCATGTGACCATGTCAGTATATCCATTTTAGACACCTGTCAGAAGGAGAGATAGTTGTTCCCCCCAACCACCTTTTTTTGCTTATTGTCTAAGTATCTATCATAGGAATATACATTTGGTGGGCATTCAGATTTTTTTATTGAGATGTTTACTGGTGAATGAAAAATGTTTTCTGAAAGGAGCAAGTGGTGTGCTCTCTAAAGATCATCAGGTTTATCAGTTTGAAAATATGACAATCCAACTGAAGTGTCTAGTTTGAATGGAAAGCTATGAATTATGCCTACAGAATGCTGCAACTGCTCCCTTATGTGACCTCAACTTTGGCAGTATAATGAAAGTAAATTATTAATAGTCTTACTTACTGAATAAAAACAATTAGTGGCTTGATGTGTTATCTTTGAACCTAGCACAAGAGAGGCTTTCACTCAGTATAGCGCTTGTCAGCACTGAGTCCAGCCCCTGAAATTTGAGGGACGTTACGCCAGTTTCCCCAGAGCAGCATGGTTAGGAGTTCTCTGATGCATTAGTTAGCGTCAGTGCTCTCTGACTAAAAAAAAATATATATATATGACGATGGGTAAGTATCAGATATAAGACTTAAAATAAACCAATGAGATTCAAGGCTTTAGACTTTAATTGCATTTTATCTCTCAACTGCCTCGAACTTTCCTTTAGAAAACCAGACTAATATTAATCTGCTATAATAAATCTTGGTTAAGTATTCATAAATATAATAGGGACAAGCAACTAGCTAGTCAGGAAGGGAGAGGTGGGCATAAGGGACATTTTTTGAACTGAGAAGGGGATAATGAGATTAGGCCAAAAGAAAGTTTATATCCCTCCTTGTCATTCCTCTCTGCCACTACCTTGGTCTAGAATTGAGCCCTATTAATAGGTCTCTGCTTATCCTTCTTTATTTTAACTTTCTTCCACCACTACCACCCCTATTCATTTCTTACTCTTGAGAACCTTCCCTATTAAGGTATTAATTACATAATAAGAGGACACCAAAAAAAGCTGTTAGTTTTTCTTTGTTTTTGTTATATTTTTGAAAAATACTTCTTGCTTTTTCCCCCTTACCTTTCTTTATGGATGCTACCCAAATAAAACCTTTATCAGATAATCTCTTCTCCTGTATTTTAATGAAGGGACTCTGTTGTAAATGGCTGGAGCTGAGGTCATTGTGTTTTTCCAAGGAATAACATTCTCTGGATGGCATCTCAGTCACTCTGACATCTTGTCATCTATAGTAGTAGCATCCCAAGGTATTTAAAATCGTATCAGGGCTTCCCTGGTGGCGCAGTGGTTGAGAGTCCGCCTGCCGATGCAGGGGATACGGGTTCGTGCCCCGGTCCGGGAAGATCCCACATGCCGCGGAGCGGCTGGGCCCGTGAGCCATGACCGCTGAGCCTGCGCGTCCGGAGCCTGTGCTCCGCAACGGGAGAGGCCACAACAGTGAGAGGCCCGTGTACCGCAAAAAAAAAAATAAAAAAATTATAAATAAATAAAATAAAAGAAATTAAACAAAATAAAATTGTATCAATGGTTAACATATAATTCCCAAGCCAAAATTAATTTGAAGTCACTTTAACATAAAATGATTTGGATAAGATCCCCAAATCAAATTGTCATAGGCATGGTATACCAAGTAATAGTTAGAAATCGGTGCTTTGGAACAATGGTTTTTAACCATTTCAGTTCTGGAGGAAACAAAATTCTAGCACTCTACCCTAAGGAGAGGAGCAATCATTTATCTCCAAACAGCCAAAATTCTGCTCTCCCTTCAGACCCCTCCTCAAAAGAAGTTTTTAAAGGTTGTGAGAGTTGTAACAACAGTGACATAGATAAGAAGGAAACTGGATTACTCATTCATCCATTCCACAAATATATTTGATAGCCTACCTTGTACCAGGATTGTTCTATCTACTTTGTTATCCAAAAGGCAATGTTTCCTAATTTGAAAATGACCATTCTCTAGTGGTGAGTAACCTATAGTTGAATTAGTGTAAACCTCAATTATACTTCTCTTTGGTAGCCAAAAACTCAATACTGTGTAGTGTGGATGACTGAAGTATAATACTTCTGTTTTCCCACTTTAGGATGTCTCTGTAGCTTGCAGAATCTTACCCATCATTCATAAGCATCATTCAAGTTTGTTGAATTATGTTTCCAGTTGCTTCCAATGTAGATTTTCTTTTTAAAACATTTTGTGTTAAAATAATAATTTATTGTTAATGACATAATTTAATATAAATTTCATTATAATATATTTTAAATTAATATACAATTTAATATAAATTTCAATATAAATTATTAAAATATTTTTAAAGTTCACACGAAGTTGCAAAAATAATAAAGAAGTCTGATTTTCCCCTTCATCCAGTTTTCCCCAATGTTTACACTTTATATAACTAGAGTGGAGTATCAAAACCAGGAGACTAACATGAGTACAGTATGTGTATATAGCTCTATGTCATTTTAACACATGTGAAGACTTGTATAACCAATCAAGATATAGCACTATTCCATCACCACAAAGATCTCCCTCTTACTCCCTACCCCTTTGAAGTCAAAGTCACCCCTCCCATCCATCACCATCCTTAACCCCTGGCAACTGCTAATCTGTTTTCCATCTCTAAAACTTTGTCATTTTAATAATATTATATAAAAGAAAACATACAGAATGTAACCTTTTGAGATTGACTTTTTTTCACAGAGCATAATACTCTTGATATACATCCAAGTTGTTGCCTGTATCAATAGTTTTTTCCTTTTTATTGTTGAGTAGTATTCCCTGTATGGATGTACCATACTTTGCTTAAACTTGTGCCAATTTTATTGTTCTATTTCCAAGGCAGTGATTCTTTCTTCTGTTTTCTCCCTTCTGCTGTTGAGCCCATCCACTGAGTTTTTAATTTGGTTATTGTTTTTTTCACTTCTAAAATTTACATTCAGTTCTTTATATATTCTTTTTCTTTGCCAAGGCTTTCTATTTTTTTAATTTGTTTCAATTATGTTCATAATCGGTCCTTGAAGAATGTTATGATAGCTGATTTAAAATTCTGGTCAGATCATTCTAATCTCTTGTCATCTCAGTATCAGTGTCTGTTGATTGTGTTTCTTTTTCCAGTTGAGGTTTTCCTGATTCTTAGTATGACTAGTGGCTCTTAATTGAATCCATGACATTTGGGATATTATGCTATAAGTTCTGCCTCTTTTTAAAATCTGTTTTAGCAGGCCTCCTCTGACATTGCACCTGTGGGAGAAGGGGGGCACTGCCTGGTTCCCATCATGCAGACGTGGATGTCTAGGTTCCCCACTCAACCTTCCTTAACAGGCAGAAGATGCTTCATTACTGCTAGGTGGAGGTGGGGGTTCAGGCTCTCCACTAGGCCTCCAGTGACACCACCCTGGCAGGGAGGGTGAGGAGTGCCTTCTTACCATTAGGTAGGGCTGGAAATCCAGGTTTACCTACTGACACCAAAGGGAGGTGGGGAAACATCATTACTGCCATAAAAGGATGAATGTTCCAACTCCCCACTCAGTCTTTTGACACCTCCCCAGTGGGAGGTAGTAGGGGCAACTCTTTATAGCTGGGTTAGAGTAGAAATCTAGGTTTCCTACTTGGCCTTTGTTGAAGGTGATGTGGGTACAGCCACAGTTTTATCTGTTTGGGTGGAGTAGGGAGATGATGGTGTAAAAGTTTTCTATCTTGCTAGTCTGCCATTTTCCTGGACTTTGTCTAGAAAGAGCTGGGTTTTCTTGGGGCTTGATCTTAAACACTTAGAAATCCTTAAAAGTAGTAACATAATTGTGAATAAAATTGTAATTGTGTTAACTATGCTGTATAATTTCCACACTTTTATTGAGGTATAATTGACATGCAAGAAAGCACATTTAAAGTTTAGAATCTGATGCATATACCCATCACCACAATCAAGATAATGAACATATCTATTACCTCCAATAATTTCCTGGTGCCCTTTTGTGTTCCCTCCATTCTCTCCCCCATTCACCTCCTCCTCTCCCAGGCAACTACTAATTTACTTCCTGTCACTACAGATTAGTTTGCAGATTCTAAAATTTTCTATAAATGGATTCAGACAATATGAATTCTTTATCTGGCTTCTTCCACTCAGCATAATTATCTTTGTATTCATCCATGTTTGTGTATAAATAGTTCATTCCTCTTTCACTGTTGAGTAGTATTATATATAACAATTTGTTTTTCCTTTCAACTGATAGATATTTGACTTGTTTTCACTTTTTAGCTATTACAAATAAAGCTGCCTATGAACATTTGTGTACAAGTGTGTACCTATGCTTTTATTTCTTTTGGATAAATAGATAGTGGAATTTCTGGGACATATAGTGGTATATATTACCTTTTTAGAAACTGCCAAAGGTCCAAAATTTTCACTACCACTAGCAAAGTATGAGTTCCAATTGTTCTACATCCTTTCCAAGACTTGGTATAGTGAGGTGTTTTTTGTTTGTTTGTTTGTTTTTTTAAAGAAGATGTTGGGGGTAGGAGTTTATTAATTAATTTATTTATTTTTGCTGTGCTGTGTCCTCGTTTCTGTGTGAGGGCCCCCTCCAACTGTGGCAAGCGGAGGCCACCCCCCATCACTGCGCTTGTGCCTCTCACCATCACTGCCTCTCCCGCCACGGAGCACAGTCTCCAGACACACAGGCTCAGCAGCTGTGGCTCACAGGCCCAGCTGCTCTGCGGTACGTGGGAACCCCCAGACCAGGGCTCGAACCCGCGTCCCCCACATTAGCAGGCAGACTCTCAACCACTGCGCCACTAGGGAAGCCCTAGTGAGGTTTTTTAATCATAGCAATTTCTGGTGAGTGTATAATGTTCTCATAGTGGTTTTAATATGCATTTCTTTGATGGCTAATGATATTAAACACCTTTTCATGTGCTTAGTGAAGTGTCTGTTTAAGTATTTTGCCTATTTTGTATTAAGTTCTTTGTCGTCTTGTTATTTAATTGTAAGAGTTCCTTATATATTCTAGACACAAGTCCTCTGTCAGATACATATTTTGCAAATATTTTTCACAGTCTGTGGCTTGCTTTTACACTTTCACAATGGTGTCTTCTGAAGGGCAAACTTTTTCGTGTGTGCAAACATTTTTAATGTTGGTTAAATCTAATTTAATTATTTTTCCCTTTTATAAATTTTGGGTTTACATCATAGTTAGAAATCTTTGGTAAACTCAAGGACACAGAGATTTTCTCCTATGTTTTTGTCTGGAACTTTTATAGTTTTAGCTCTTACATTTAGTTCTATGATTCATATTGACTTAATTTTGTATATAGTGTGTGGTAACAGTCAAGGTATATTTATTTATTTTTTGCATATGGATATCTATTTGTTTCTGCACCATTTGTTAAATAAATAGTTTTTTTCCCCCAATGTATTGTTTTGGCACCTTTGTTGAAAATCAATTGACAATATAAGAGCAGGTCTATTTCTGGACTCTATGATGTTTAATTGATCATTATGTCTATCTTTACACAGTTACAAACTGTCTTGATTACTGTAGCTTTATATGAAGTCCCAAAGTAGTGTAAGTCTTCCAGCATTGTTCTTTTTCAAATTTTTTGGACTATTCTAGGTGCTTTACATTTCCTTATAAATTTTAGAATCAAATTGTTATTTTTTACAAACATTTCTTCTTATGTGGATTTAATTTGTTCTTCTTTTACTACTTATTTAATGTAGGATGCTGAGGTCATTGATTTGAGAACTTTCTTGTTATTTTCAAATATAGCCATTAGCACTATAAATTTTCCCCAAATTATTGATTCTGATGTATTGTATATTCATCATCATTCAGATCAAAATTTTTTGCTAATTTTCCTTTTGATTTTTCCTTGACCAATGGAATAGTTAGAAGTATATTATTTAATTTCCAAATACTTTATGATTTTCCAGATATATTTCTGTTCTTGATTTTAATTTCACTGTGGTGAGATAATATTTCTTGTGACTTGAATACTTTTAAATTTACTGAGACTTATTTTATGGCCCAGAATATAGTCCATCTTGGTTCCATGTGCAGATGAAAAGAATGAGTGTTCTTCAAATGCTTATTATTATCATAATAATAGTTTGCAAAGTATTCTGTTCCCTTACTGATCTGTCTACTTATCCTGTCAGTTATTGAAGAGGGAGTAATGACATCTCTGAGTGTAATTGTGATTTGTCTATTTCTCCTTGCAGTTCACTTTTTTGTTTATGTATTGTGAAGCTCTGTCATTAGGTGCATAAATATTTTGAATTGTTGTCCTCTTTATGAATTGATCCCTTTATTGCTATAAAATGACCTTTGTTCCTGACTATATTCATTGGTCTGAAATCTACTTTGTATGATTAATATAAATGCTCTGACTTTCTTTTGATTGATGAAAGCATGGTATATCTTTTTTCAGTCTTTTAGTTTTAACCTTCTTGTGTCTTTATATTTAACATATACTTCTTGTAGGCAGCATATAGTTGAGTATTGCTTTTTTTAATCCAGTATGATAGTCTGCTTTTTAATTGAGGTGTTTAGACCATTTACATTTAATATGATCATTGATATGGTTAGGTTTAAGTCTATCATCTTGTCATTTGTTTTCTATTTCTCCCATCTATTCTTTGTCCCCTTTTCCTTATTTTCTGCTTTCTTTTGGATTAAATGAATATTATTATGATTCTATTGCATTTGTTAGGTTAACAGCTATAATTCTGTTTTATTACTATAGGATTGCTTTAGGGTTTATACACAATAAGAAAAAAACATTATGTTTTTACACACGTAGTTACCATACCTGTTGCTCTTTATTCCTTTGAATAGATCCATGTTTCTCTCTGTTGTCATTTTACTTTTTCCTGAAGGATATGCTGTAACACTTCTTGTACTTTAGGTATGCTGGTGATGAATTCTTTCAGCTTTTGTATCTCTGAGAAAGTCTTAATTTCCTCTTCTTTCTAAAAATCAAAATACAGTAATTCCCCTATGTATGAACCTTCAAGTTGTGAACATTCAAAGATGCGAACATGCGTTCCATCAATGTCAGCCATGAGTGAAATTGCAGCTTGCCTTCCATCTCCTATTGCTGACGATCCTTCAGCTCTACCATCTCCCACCTCCTCTCCCTCCTCCAGTCAGTAACTCTTCTTGCCTGTTCAGTCGATGCCAGCTCCTGTATGCTAGCTGTGGAACTGTACTGCTGTACTTTTCCAGGTACTGTACTGTAAGATTAAAAATGTTATCTTTATTTTTTATGTTTGTTTTTTATGTATTATTTGTGTGAAAAGTATTACAAACCTATGAAAGTACAGTACTATATAGCCAACTGTGTTAGTTGGGTACTTAGGCTAACTTTGTTGGACTTACAAAGAAATTGGATTTATAAATGTGCTCTTGGAACTGTACTTACTGTAAACTTTTTATTTTGAGGTAATAGTAGATTGGCATGCATGTGTAAGAAATAATACAGAGAGATCCTGTATATCATTTACCCAATTTCCCCCAATAGTAACATCTTGTAAAACTATAGTACAATATAACAACCAGATATTAGCATTGATATGGTAAAAATACAGAAAAAAATTCATTACCATGAGGATCCCTCCTGTTGCTATTTTATTAGCTACACCCACTCCCCCTGCCCTATACCTAACTCATGGCAACCACTAATCTATTCTCCATCTCTATAATTTTCTCATTTCTATAATGTTACATAAAAGGAATCATAAAGTATATGTCCTTGAGATTGGCTTTTTTATTCATCATAGTTCCAAGTTGTTGTGTGTATCAGTAATTTGTTCTTTTTATTGCTACAGTTTAACCATTCACATGTTAAAGAACATCTGGTCTGTCTCCATTTTGAGGTTATAATGAATTAACCTGATATGAACATTTTTATATAGGTTTTTATGTGAATATAAGTTTTCATATCTCTGGGTTAATTGATCAAGAATGCAATTGCTGGATTGTTTGGTAGTTGTATGTTTTGTTTTATAAAATACAGCCAAGTTGTTATCCAAGCTAGTTGTATTATTTTCCATTCCCACCAGCAACATATGAGTGATTCCGTTTTTCCACATCCTTGCCAACATTTGGTGATATCACTGATTTTTATTTTAGCAACTTGGATAGGTGTGTAGTGATATTTCATTTGTGATTTGAAGTTGCATTTTCCTAATGGCTAATGAGGTGGAACATCTTTTGATGTTCTTATTTGCCATCTGTATATCCTCTTGGGTGAAATGTCTCTCTCTTCATGTCATTTCTTTCATTTTCTGATTGGATTTTTTGTAAACCATTACATCTTGAGAGCTGTTTATATGTTCAACATATTACTCTTTTGTTGGTTCTGTGGTTTGAAAATATTTTCTCCCAGTCTGTAGCTTATCTTTTCATCGTTTTAAGGGGGTATTTGATGAGCAAAAGGTTTAATTTGGATGAAGTCCAATTTTCCCACTTCTTTAAAAAATGGATCATGCTTTTGGTGCCAACCCTAAGACCTTTTAACCTAGTCCAAGGTTCTGAAGATTTGCTTCTATGTTTCTTTTTTTCCTAGAAGTTTTGTAGTTTTACATATTACACTTAAAATAACAATCCATGTTGACTTAATTTTGTATAAGGATGAAGTTTAGTTCAAGATGGATTTTTAAAAAGGTCTATGGATGTTCAGTTGCTCCAGCATTATTTGTTGAAAAAACTATACTTGCTCCATTGAACTGTTTTTGCTTCTTTGTCAAAAATCAGTTGCACCATAAAAAATAAGTATTTGTACATGCTACAACGTTCATGAACCTTGAAAACGTGATAACTGAAAGAAGCTAGGTGTAAAAGGCCACATATTGTATTATTCAATTTATATGAAATGTTCAGAATAGGAATGTCCATAAAAACAGAAAGTAGATTCGTGGTTGTCGTGGCTAATACGAGAAGAGAGTGGGAAATGACGGTATTAGGGCATGAGATTTCTTTCTGGAGTGACAAAAATATACCAAAATTAGATACTGGTGATGGATGCACAACTCTGAATATACCAACTACCACTGAATTATGCACATAAAAGGTTGAATTTATTTTTTGGCTGTGTCATGTGGCTTGTGGGATCTTATTAGTTCCCTGACCAGAGATTGAATCTGGGCCCTGGGCAGTGAAAGTGTGGAGTCCTAACCACTGAACCGCCGGGGAATTCTCAAAAGGGTGAATTTTATGGTATGTGAATTATACCTCAATGAAGCTGTTAAAAAATAAATTCAGCATTTTTTAAAAGCTTTTTAAAAATTATTTTATTTTATTTATTTTTGGCTGCATTGGGTCTTTGTTGCTGTGGGGGGGTTTTCTCTAGTTGTGGCACGCAGGGGCTTCTCTTGTTGCAGAGCACAAGCTCTAGGTGTGCAGGCTTCAGTCATTGTGACTTGTGGGCTCTGGAGCGCAGGCTCAGTAGTTGTGGCACACAGGCTTAGTTGCTCCGCGACATGTGGGATCTTCCCGGACCAGGCCTTGAACCCATGTCCCCTGCTTTGGCAGGTGGATTCTTTTTTTTTTTTGTGGTACACGGGCCTCTCACTGTTGTGGCCTCTCCCATTGCGCAGCATAGGCTCCGGACACGCAGGCTCAGTGGCCATGGCTCACGGGGCTCGCTGCTCTGCAGCATGTGGGATCTTCCCGGACTGGGGCACGAACCCGTGTCCCCTGCATCAGCAGGTGGACTCTCAACCACTGTGCCACCAGGGAAGCCCTGGCAGGTGGATTCGTAAACACTGCACCACCAGGGAAGCCCGGGCATATTTTTTGTAGGCCCATTTATGGGTTCTCTGTTCTGTTGGTCTGTGTACATATCACACTGTCAATGCCACACAATATGATGTTAGCTGTAGTCATTTTGTAGATGCTCTTTATCAAGTTGAGGAACTTCCTCTCTATTCCTAATTTCTGAGAGTTTTTTCATGAATGTATGTTGGATTTTGTCAGATGTTTTTTATGTATCAGTTGATATGATCATAATGATGTTCTTATTTATCCTGTTATGATGGATTATTGTATTAATCATATAATCAAACATATTAATTGATTTTCAAATGTTGTACCAGCCTTGCATACCTGGATTAAGACCTACTTGGTCATGGTGTATAATTCATTTTATAGAATGGTAGCTTCAATTTGTTAATTTTTTATTGGGGTAAAATTCACGTAACATAAAATTCACCATGTTAACCCTTTTAAAGTGTACAACTCAGTGGCATTTAGTATATTCACAGTGGTGTACAACAATCACCACTATCTAACTTCAGAACATTTTCAGCACCCCCAAAATAAACCCTTTAACCATTAAACAGTCACCCCCCATTTCCCACTTTCCCCAGCCTGTGGCAACCACTAATCTATTTTCTATCCCTATAGATTTGGACATTTCATGTAAATGGAATTATACAATACATGGTCCCTTGTGATTGGCTTCTTTCACTTAGCATAATGTTTTCAAGGTTTATCCATGTTGTAGCATGTATCAGAATTTCATTTCTTTTTACAACTGAATAATTCCACTGTGTCAAAATAACACATTTTGTTTGTCTATTCATCTGTTGATGGACATTTGGGTTGTTTCCACCTTTTGACTTTTGTGATTAACGTTGCTATGAACATTGGCGTACCAGTGTCTATTTGAGTCCCTGCTTTGTATATCTGGGAGTGAGACTGCTGAATCTTATGGTAATTCTGTGTTTAATTTTTTGAGGAACTGCCACACTGTTTTCCACAGTCACTGCACCATGTTATATTCCCACCATTAATGCACAAGGATTCAAATTTCTCCATATCTTCACCAACACTTGTTATTTTCCCTTTAAAAAAAAATAATAATAGCCACCCTAATGGGTGTGAAGTATATTGTGAAGTCTCATATTTTGATTTGCATTTCCCTAATGATTTGTGATGTTGAGCATCTTCATGTGTTTATTGGCCATTTGTATATCATCTTTGGATAAATATCTATTCTAGTCCTTTGCCCATTTTTCATTGAATTGTTTTCTTTTGTATGTCAAGTTGTAGAAAATTTTTAATATATTTTAGACATTAATCCTTTATCATAGATATGGTTTGCAAATGTTTTCCCCCATTCTGTGGGCTGTCCTTTCATTCTCTTGATATGAGAATTTTGTCCTTGGATGTACAAAAGTTTTTAGTTTTGTGGGTGCTGGATATTTTTGTATTCCATTAATATTCTTTAGCTCTGTTCTGGGAGGCAGTTAAGTTTTTAAAAAACAGTTTAATCCTTTCTGGTATTGCTTTTAAGGTTAGCAGAGTACAGAGAAGATCTCAGTCTCTCTAGTACTAATTATTCCCCACTCCTTAGTGGTTACTCTACTCAATGACTCATAAGTATGGGTTTTTCTACCAGCAGACATTATTCCTGGGCCCTGCATGATCACTGAGTGCTATTCCCTCTAATCTATTTGGATGTTTTCCCCCTGTCTTGGGTAGTTTTCTCACATTCTTGCACTGGCACTGATCAGTACTCTGCTGAATACTCAAGTGGGAATCTTTAACAGACCTCTAGGATTTTCTTTCTGTGCTGCTCTCTCCGCTCTGGTACAACATCCTGTGATTAATAATAAGATACCTTGGTCTTCTCAGACATTCAGCTCTGTCTCCTCAGCTCAGAGAGTCTGCCAACCTACACCTGGGTTCTTCTTCTCTTGTAGTACTAAGCTGGGACAATCACTGCACTTACTTCATTTGTTTCCAGTCTCTCATGGATCATTCTCTTTTGTTTTCTGATGTCCAGGGTCTTGTAAACCCTTGTTTTATATATTTTGTCTTTAAAAAAGCTTTATTGCTTTGCTGTGGTTGTTTCAGGCTGTTACTCTATCTTGACCGGAAGTGAAGCTGTCGTATTGGTTTAAATTTATAATTTCTACTGGTAGCTTAGAGAAATGTCTGACTCCAGAGACTTCCCTGAACTTGCACAACCTCAAGTTCTTTAGACATATCATATTTGAAAGTTAAATATAAAATGTAATAGGAAGATCAACCTAATCATCGTGGTTCCAATCCTGCCTACTCAAGTAACTGGAAACCTTTTTCCCTCTGCAAGGCACTCCTCAAATTATTATTCTATGTTGAACAGAAAGGGGCTTTAAAGAATGTGTTGTAGAATGGCATGATTGCTTCTGCTGTCCTCAACCTCCTGTGTTTTGGATAAGCTCCATGCATCCTAGTTCTCCCAGTAAAATGACTCCATTATCCATGAATCTGACATTTTACAAACATCATTTACATTTATATTCTAAACCATCTTTGGAGATTCTCTTAAGTTTACTGCCCACCATGAGAAGTGTTCCTTCTGTTTTTGTTAGCATTTTCTAAACTCAAATCCTGGAAATTTCAAACAGAATTCATTTGTTCCAGTATTTTTGACAGACATGTTTGGGTTCACCTCTCCCATGCTGTTCATGTTATGGTCTGACTATGATAATATCCCATTTTAGTCATCATCTTTCAAAACTAAAGAGACCTCACTCATCCTTTTAATCTATTATTATCATTATATAGCAACCTTCCCTTGTGTACCCAAACTACTCCCTCCAATCATTTATCTATTTCTATTCCATCTTAAGATGTAAACTCAGAGCTACATTATAATATTCCACATTGTGTCTAAAATATTTATATCATAGTATGACACAGAAGAATAATATCCTTCTTTTTGCTTTTCTTGAAAATTCCCAGTATTTTCAAAAAACCTCTTTAAACTTTTAAAGACATCACAGAGAGTTGACATCACACAGAATTGATGTCTTCTAGAAATATTCCCACGTTTCTTTTTTGGTTTATACAGTTAACACAGAACACATCACATTGAGAGGATCCGTGCCGACCAGCACTTACCAGCCCCAGAGGCTTGTCTGCTCACCTGCCGGGGTGGGCGGGGGCTGGGAGCTAAGCCTCGGGCTTCAGTCGGATCCCAGGGAGAGGTCTGGAGTTGGCAGAGTAAAAACAGCCTGAAGGGGTTAGTGCACCACGGCTAGCCGGGAGGGAGTCCGAGAGAACTCTGGAGCTGCCAAAGAGGCAAGAGACCTTTTCTTACCTCTTTGCTTCCTGGTGCGCGAGGAGAGGGGTTTAAGAGCGCCGCTTAAAGGAGCTCCAGAAATGGGTGCGGAGCTGCCAAAGAGACAGGAGACTTTTTCTTGCCTCTCTGCTTCCTGGGGCGCAAGTAGAGGGGATTAAGGGCACCGCGTAAAGGAGCTCCAGAAATGGGCATGAGCCGCAGCTGTCGGCACGGACACCAGAGAAAGGTGTGGGATGCTAGGATTGCTGCTGCCACCACAAAGAAGCCTGTGTGCAAGCACAGGTCACTCTCCACATCACCCCTCCCGGGAGCCCGTGCAGCCCGCCACTGCCAGGGCCCAGGGATCCAGGGACAGCTTCCCCGGGAAAACACACAGTGCGCCTCGGGCGGGTGCAGCATCACACTGGCTTCTGCCGCCACAGGCGCACCCCGCATCCGTGCCCCTCCCTCCCCCCTGGCCTGTGCCAGAGCCCCCGAATCAGGTGCTCCTTTAACCCCGTCCTGTCTGAGCGAAGGGCAGATGCCCTCGGATGACCTACACGCAGAGGTGGGACCAAGTCCAAAGCTGAACCCCAGGAGCTGTGCGAACAAAGAGGAGAGGGGGATCTCTCCCAGCAGCCTCAGAAGCAGCGGATTAAAACTCCACAATCAACTTGAAGTGCCTTGCATCTGTGGAAAACCTGAATAGACAGCGAAATATCCCAAGTTGATGAGGTGGACTTTGGGAGCAAGATATACTATTATTTTCCCCTTTTTTTCTTTTTGTGAGTGTGTATGTGTGCGCTGCTGTGTGAGATTTTGTCTGTATAGCTTTGCTTTCACCATTTGTCCTAGGGTTAGCCCGACCCATTTTTAGTTTGTTTGTTTGTTTGTTTTTTTAAGGGTATAGAAATTTTTCTTCTTAATGATTATTTTTTATTTGAATAACTATATTTTATCCTACCTTATTTTGTCTTCTCCTTCCTTCCTCCCTTCCTTCCTCCCTGCTTTCCTCCCTTCCTTCCTCCCTGCTTTCCTCCCTTCCTTCCTCCCTTCCTTCCTTCCTCCCATTCATCCTCTCTTCCTTCTTTTCTTGCTTTCTTCTTTCCTTCCTTCCTTCCTTTCTTCTTTCCTCCCTCCCTTCCTTCCTTCCTTTTTTCCTTTCTATTTTTTCTGCCTTTTATTTTGAGCTGTGAGGATTAAAGGCTCTTGGCGCTCCAGCCAGGCATCAGGGCTGTGTCTCTGAGGTGGGAGAACCAAACTCAGGACACTGGTCCACAAGAGACCTCCCAGCTCCATCCAATATCAAACGGCGAAAATCTCCCAGAGATCTCCATCTCAACACCAAGACCCAGCTTCAATCAAGGACTAGCAACGTACAGTGCTGGACACCCTATACCCAACAAATAGCAACACACGACTACAGCACCAACCATTAGTAAAGAGGCTGCCTAAAATCATAATAAGGCTACCAACATCCCCAAACACACCACCAGACGTGGACTTTCCCACCAGAAAGACAAGATCCAGCCTCATCCACCAGAACAGAGGCACTAGTCCCCCCAACCAGGAAACCTACTCAACTCACTGAACCAACCTTAGCCACTGGGGACAGCCACCAAAAACAATGGGAACTATGAACCTGCATCCTGCAAAAAGCAGATACCCAAACACAGTAAGATAAGCAAAATGAGAAGACAGAAAAACACACAGCAGATGAAGGAGCAAGATAAAAACACACCAGACCTAACAAATGAAGAGGAAATAGGCAGTGTACCTGAAAAAGAATTCAGAATAATGACAGTAAAGATGATTCAAAATCTTGGAAATAGAATAGACAAATTGCAAGAAACACTTAACAAGGACCTAGAAGAAATAAAGAGGAAGCAAGCAACGATGAGCAACACAATAAATGAAATGAAAAATACTGTAGATGGGATCAATAGCAGAATAAATGAGGAAGAAGAACGGATAAGTGACCTGGGAGATAAAATAGTGGAAATAACTACTGCAGAGAAGAATAAAGAAGAAACAATGAAAAGAACTGAGGACAGTCTCAGAGACCTCTGGGACAACATTGAACACACCAACATTCGAATTATAGGGATCCCAGAAGAAGAAGAGAAACAGAAAGGGACTGAGAAAATATTTGAAGAGATTATAGTTGAAAACTTCCCTAATATAGGAAAGGAAAGAGTCAATCAAGTCCAGGAAGCACAGAGAGTCCCATACAGGATAAACCCAAGGATAAACACGCCAAGACACATAATAATCAAACTGTCAAAAATTAAATACAAAGAAAACATATTAAAAGCAGCAAGGGAAAAACAACAAATAACACACAAGGGAATCCCCATAAGGTTAACATCTGATCTTTCAGCAGAAACTCTAGAAGCCAGAAGAGAGTGGCAGGACATATTTAAAGTGATGAAGGAAAAAAACCTACAACCAAGATTACTCTACCCAGCAAGGATCTCATTCAGATTTGATGGAGAAATTAGAACCTTTACAGACAAGCAAAAGCTGAGAGAGTTCAGCACCACCAAACCAGCTTTACAACAAATGCTAAAGGAACTTCTCTAGGAAAGAAACACAAGAGAAGGAAAAGACCTACAAGATCAAACCCGAAATAATTAAGTAAATGGCAATAGGAACATACATATTGATAATTACGTTAAATGTAAATGGATTAAATGCTCCCACCAAAAGACACAGACTGGCTCTCAATGGATACAAAAACAAGACCCATATATATGCTGTCTACAGGAGAACCACTTCAGACCTAGGGACACTTACAAGCTGAAAGTGAGGGGATGGAAAAAGATATTCCATGCAAATGGAAATCAGAAAAAAGCTGGAGTAGCAATTCTCATATCAGAAAAAATAGACTTTAAAATAAATCTATTACAAGAGACCAAGAAGGACACTACATAATGATCAAGGGATTGATCCATAAAGAAGATATAACAACTTTAAATATTTATGCACCCAACATAGGAGCACCTCAATACATAAGGCAAATACTAACAGCCATAAAAGGGGAAATCGACAGTAACACAATCATAATAGGGGACTCTAACACCCCACTTTCACCAATGGACAGATCATCCAAAATGAAAATAAATAAGGAAACACAAGCTTTAAATGATACATTACACAAGATGGACTTAATTGATATTTATAGGACATTCCATCCACAAACAACAGAATACAAATTTTTCTCAAGTGCTCATGGAACATTCTCCAGGATAGATCATATATTGGGTCACAAATCTAGCCTTGGTAAATTTAACAAAATTGAAATCGTATGAAGTATCTTTTCTGACCACAATGCTATGCGACTAGATATCAATTACAGGAAAAAATCTGTAAAAAATACAAACACATGGAGGCTAAACAATACACTACTTAATAACGAAGTGATCACTGAAGAAATCAAAGAGGATATCAAAAAATACTTAGAAACAAATGACAATAGAGGCACGATGACCCAAAACCTATGGGATACAGCAAAAGCAGTTCCAAGAGGGAAGTTTATAGCAATAGAATCATAACTTAAGAAACGGGAAACATCTCGAATAAACAACCTAACTTTGCACCTAAAGCAATTAGAGAAAGAAGAACAAAAAAACCCCAAATTTAGCAGAAGGAAAGAAATCATAAATTTCAGATCAGAAATAAATGAAAAATAAATGAAGAAAACAATAGCAAAGATCAATAAAAGTAAAAGCCAGTTCTTTAAGAATATAAATAAAATTGATAAACCATTAGCCAGACTCATCAAGAAAAAAGGGAGAAGACTCAAATCAATAGAATTAGAAATGAAAAAGGAGATTTAACAACTGACCCTACAGAAATACAAAAGATTATTAGAGATTACTACAAGCAACTGTATGCCAATAAAATGGACAACCTGAAAGAAATGGACAAATTCTTAGAAATGCACAACCTGCCAAGACTGAACCAGGAAGAAAGAGAAAATATGAACAGACCAATCACAAGCACTGAAATTGAAACTGTGATTAAAATCTTCCAACAAACAAAAGCCCAGGACCAGATGGTTTCACAGGCGAATTCTATCAAACTTTTAGAGAAAAGCTAACAGCTATCCTTCTCAAACTCTTCCAAAATATAGCAAAAGGAGGAACACTCCCCAACTTATTCTATGAGGCCACCATCACCGTGATACCAAAACCAGACCAAGACGTCACAAGAAAGAAAACTACAGGCCAATATCACTGATGAACATAGATGCAAAAATCCTCAACAAAATACTAGCAAACAGAATCCAACAGCACATTAAAAGTATCATACACCATGAGAAGTGGGGTTTATTCCAGGAATGCAAGGATTCTTAAATATATGCAAATCAATCAACGTGATACACCATATCATTAAACTGAAGAAGAAAAACCATATGATCATCTCAATAGATGTAGAGAAAGCTTTTGACAAAATTCAACACCCATTTATGATAAAAACCCTGCAGAAAGTAGGCATAGAGGGAACTTTCCTCAACATAATAAAGGCCATAGATGACAAACCCACAGCCAGCATTGTTCTCAATGGTGAAAAACTGAAACCACTTCCACTAAGATCAGGAACAAGAGAAGGTTGCCCACTCTCACCACTCTTATTCAACATAGTTTTGGAAGTTCTAGCCACAGCAATCAGAGAAAAAAAAAGAAATAAAAGGAATCCAAAGCGGAAAAGAAGTAAAGCTGTCACTGTTTGCAGGTGACATGATACTATACATAGAGAATACTAAGGATGCTACCAGAAAACTACTAGAGCTAATCAATGAATTTGGTAAAGTAGCAGGATACAAAATTAATTCACAGAAATCTCTGGCATTCTTATACACTAATGATGAAGAATCTGAGAGTGAAATTAAGAAAACACTCCCATTTACCATTGCAACAAAAAGAATAAAATATCTAGGAATAAACCTACCTAAGGAGACAAAAGACTTGTATGCAGTCAACGATAAGACACTGATGAAAGAAATTAAAGATGATACAAATAGATGGAGAAATATACCATGTTCTTGGATTGGAAGAATCAACATTGTGAAAATGACTCTACTACCCAAAGCAATCTACAGATGCAATGCAATCCCTATCAAATTACCATTGGCATTTTTTACAGAACTAGAACAAAAAATTTCACAATTTGTATGGAAACACAAAAGACCCCGAATAGCCAGAGCAATCTTGAGAGAGAAAAATGGAGCTGGAGAAATCAGGCTCCCTGACTTCAGACTATACTACAAGGCTACAGTAATCAAGACAATACTGTACTGGCACAAAAACAGAAATATAGATCCATGGAACAGGATAGAAAGCCCAGAGATAAACGCACACATGTATGTTCACCTTATCTTTGATAACGGAAGGAAGAATATACAGTGGAGAAAAGACAGCCTCTTTAATAAGTGGTGCTGGGAAAACTGGACAGCTACATGTAAAAGTATGAAATTAGAACACTCCCTAACACCACACACAAAAATAAACTCAAAATGGATTAAAGACCTAAATATCAAGCCAGACACTATCAAACTCTTAGAGGAAAACATAGGCAGAACACTCTATGACACAAATCACAACAAGATCCTTTTTGACCCATCTCCTAGAGAAATGGAATTAAAAACAAAAATAAACAAATGGGACCTAATGAAACCTAAAAGCTCTTGCACAGGAAAGGATACCATAAACAAGACCAAAAGACAACCCTCAGAATGGGAGAAAATAGTTGCAAATGAAGCAACTGACAAAGGATTAATCTCCAAAATGTATAATCAACTCATGCAGCTCAATAACAAAAAAACAAACAACCCAATCCCCAAATGGGCAGAAGAACTAAATAGACTTTTCTCCAAAGAAGATATGCAGATTGCCAACAAACACATGAAAGAATGCTCAACGTCATTAATCATTAAAGAAATGCAAATCAAAACTACAATGAGATATCATCTCACACCGTTTAGATTGGCCATCATCAAAAACTCTAGAAACAATAAATGCTGGAGAGGGTGTGGAGAAAAGGGAACACTCTTGGACTGCTGGTGGGAATGTAAATTGATACAGCCACTATGGAGAACAGTATGGAGGTTCCTTAAAAAACTACAAATAGAACTACCATACGACCCCGCAATCCCACTACTGGGCACATACCCTGAGAAAACCATAATTCAAAGAGTCATGTACCAAAATGTTTATTGCAGCTCTATTTACGATAGCCAGGACAAGGAAGCAACCTAAGTGTTCATCAACAGATGAATGGATAAAAAAGATGTGGCACACATATTCAATGGAATATTACTCAGCCCTGAAAAGAAATGAAACTGAGTTATTTGTAATGAGGTGGATAGACCTGGAGTCTGTCATGTGGAGTGAAGTAAGTTACAAGGAGAAAAACAAATACCATATGCTAACACATGTATATGGAGTCTAAGAAAAAAAATAAATGTCATGAAGAGATTAGTGTTAGGATGGGAATAAAATACAGATGTACTATAGCATGGACTTGAGGATATGGGGAGGGTGACGGGTAAGCTGTGATGAAGTGAGAGAATGGCTTGGACATATATACACTACCAAATGTAAATTAGATAGGTAGTGGGAAGGTGCCGCATAGCACAGGGAGATCACCTCTGTGCTTTGTGACCACCTAGAGGGGTGGGATAAGGAGGGTGGGAGGGAGGGTGATGCAAGAGTGAAGAGATATGGGAACATATGTATATGTATAACTGATTCACTTTGTTGTAAAGCAAAACTAAAACACCATTGTAAAACAGTTATACTCCAATAAAGATGTTAAAAAAAAGAACACATCACATTGTAAGTCATTTATATCATCACTCACCAAATTTATCCCATTATTTGTATAAAAAATCACCTAATTGGTATGATTTATTTTATAAGCTCAATTTTTATCATTTGTTATAAAGTCAATAAATTATAGAATAGCACTGCTTTAATGAATACTAAAATTTGAAATATGGACATTATAGATGGTTAGTTACATCCTATATCTCTCTCAACATTTGTTGTGTTCTTTATGTTGGTTTTGATGCATATTATGTATAATATCCTAATTCATACAGATAAATAACTCACCATCAAATTTTTTTTTTTTTTTTTTTTTTTTTTTTTTTTTGCGGTATGCGGGCCTCTCACTGCTGTGGCCTCTCCCGCTGCGGAGCACAGGCTCCGGACGCACAGGCCCAGCGGCCACGGCCCACGGGCCCAGCCGCTCCGCGGCACGTGGGATCCTCCCGGACCAGGGCACGAACCCGCGTCTCCCGCATCGGCAGGCGGACTCTCAACCACTGCGCCACCAGGGAAGCCCAGCCATCAAATTTTAATTGCTCATCTTGTAACCATAGATTATTATTTAATTAACTGATCTTGAAGCCTAAAAGAAGAGTAGTAGGAAACTTTTATTTTAAAGTTGAATCATTTTCTGACAATTGCTCATATTCTTTACCAAAAGTATAATAGAAACACGCCTAAACTCAAATAAGTGCATAAATGGTAATGCAGTATATTACATCTTCACTTGTTATTTTACAACAGACTCTTACAACATGGCAAAGATGTACATTGAACAGATGTGCACAAGCTCAATTTGATGCCAGGCAATCTTAGACACATATGGACATGGGGAGGGGCAAGAGTAAGCTGGGTCGAAGAAAGAGAATAGCATTGACATATATATACACTACCAAATGTAAAATAGATACCTAGTGGGAAGCATCTGCATGGCACAGGGAGATCAGCTTAGTGCTTTGTGACCACCTAAAGGGGTGGGATAAGGAGGATGAGAGAGAGATGCAAGAGGGAGGGGATATACATATGCATGTAGCTGAGTCACTTTTTTATACAGCAGAAGCTAACACAATACTGTAAAGCAATTATACTCCAATAACGATGTTTAAAAAAATATTTTTATATGAGCAGGGACTTCCCTGGTGTCCAGTGGTTAAGACTCCTCACTTCCAATGCAGGGGGCATGGGTTCAGTCTCTGGTCGGGGCACTAAGATCCCACATGCCATGCAGTGCAGCCAAAAGAAATTTTTTTTAATTAAATAAATAAAAATAAAATAAAATTTTATATGAGCAGAAATGTAGATCCCTAAGAGGAAGGGAGTGACCTACCTAATCATAAACCCATCCAAACAAATTTAAATAAATGCACAGAAATGGCAAGACAAGATTTATTCTGAGGTTTGAACAAATACTAGTTGACTTGCTAAAACAAGTTAAAGAATAGGTGGCCTTCAACATAGGTATATAGATATGGTATGTAACATTTTTTTCTATAGCTTTTAAAATAACCAAAAATATTTCAATGATTTTCATATTAAATATTGGCAGAACCCCTGAAGTACCTCTGTATCCTAGAATTCTGTAGAATATATTCTTAAAACCATTCAAGGTCTAAATATTTATTATTATCCTTTAGCTAACTTATTATTTTCCTCAAAAAATTCAAATGCTTTTAGTCAGGGATTATTTTCCTTTACAAAACCCATAAGCTTTTTCTCCAATGTCTTACGACAATGGTTTCTTTTTAAAAATATTTATTTATTTATTTATTTAGGCTGCAACAGGTCTTAGTTGCGGCACACAGGATCCTCGTTGCGGCATGCCGGCTCTTCATTTGTGGCTTGTGGGCTCCTATTAGTGGCATAGATTCGGGATCGAGTTCCCCAGATCAAACCCAGGCCCCCTGCATTGGGAGCATGGAGTCCCACCCACTGGACCACAGGGACGTCCCAGCAATGCTTTCTTTTTATTCTGTTTCATGTTTTAGACAAGTTTTTATAAACTTGCTAGTGTGTGGTCTGTACAGATCTCTAATGAATGTTGGGGATGGGTGGGTAGGTATTTTGTTGACAGCTTCTCAGCCCTTTGGTATAACAGCCATAAATCATGGTAAGTTGTACTTTTATAAATGGTAATTTTGATTTCTCACCTATGTTTCTTTTAAAATATTGGGTGAATGAGACCCTAATTGATGTAATTATATATAGTTTGTCATTTTGGGGCCAGAAGTTACCATCAGTGAATTTAGTACATCTAACCTGTGTGTTTCATAAGCCAATTTGTGAATCAAAGACTATCTAATATCCTCTATGTTAGTAGTGACTCACAGAATTTATTTCTTTAATCTCTCTGATAGTCCTTTTTCATCTCTGACTGTATCCTTTTCACTATGATCTTCAAGTGGCCCCTGTCACTTTCTTGTATGTCATGTGGTATGACCAGAGCCATGAACCGAGCTAGACTACATTATTTTACTTGTGATGCTAAATGAGTCTTATGGAGAAAGAGACGTTTTGTGAAATTGTCCCCAAGTTAAGGGAAAGCCATTTCCATACAACATAGTTTTATGACATTGAAGATAAATTAGCATTTGAGGAAAAAATTGCTAAAAATACATGTAAATATTGAATATGCAGCATACAAAAACAAGCATATACCTTTTCTTGTTTAGGGAATGAATTTCACATGGGCCTCCAGTAAATAAGCATTCTTGTAGATTGATTTCTCTTTGTGCAATTTACGATTCCTGTCATAAGAGACACTGCTGGTTTTTTGTAACAGTCTAAATTCCTATTCTTGTCAAACCTATATAATGATCATATGTAGTTGAGTTTCTGAGGTTTATCTTTTAATTCAAACCTTTTGTATGATCTCAAATGTATAAGTTTTCCCGAGTTTTATTTACATTTGATTATAGAAGTGTAATACAAAAGTCAAAGTTAATATGCTCGGATTTTAGAAATGCTGACAAGTAGAGGCTCCCCTAAATACAGTTGGGAGTTTCATAAAACATTTGAACTCAAGCTGTTAAGCCAAAGCGAGAATCTTTATAGCTACAGGTAAATGAAAGGAAGTATGGTTTTGCTATCAATATTATTATTGATTGAGGAAAGAATAACCAGAAGCAGGAAGTGAGCCACACTCCTAAACAGTGATAAATAGTGATCTGAAACCCATACCACTAAAGATTTAAGAGTTGGAATGCCAGTTCCAACTGGCATTTAGACAGTTCTGGCTTTTGAGTGCCCCTTCATTTTCCTTTCTTGAAGAGCTTGCTAAGTAAACCTTCTAAAATATCTGTGGTAAACCATGATTACATGCTATGGTTTTGACAATTGAAGGGTTCATTGGATTTTTATGCTGGCAGTTAAGTACAATAATCATTAGTTTAACAAAGTATAAGAGGTATGGCTATCTAGCTCCCTTTACTTTTGAATTGGCTGTTAAGGCAACCTCCAGTGTGAGCTTGAATCTTGCCACTCCAAGTTTTCTTAGAGATGAAATTGAGCAAACCAGTGAATGACCCATGAACCTTTACAATGGTGCAGTAAAAACACTTCCTACAATTTTTCAGTCCAACCTTCTACCTCTGAGTAGGTAAATGCTTCTGTAAAGGACCAGATAGTAAAGATTTTGGGCTTTGTTGAGCCATCTGGTCTCTGTCACAACTACTCAAGTCTGTTCAGTGCATAAGTAGCCATAAACAATGCATAAATAAATATAGCTGTGTTCCTATAAAACTGCATTTACAAAAACAAGCAGCAACATTTCCCCGAAGAGTATATACAAATGGCCAACAACACATGAAAAGAAGTTGAACATTATTAGTCATTAGGGAAATGCAAGTCAAAATCAATTTGTACCTCACTAGGATGGCTATAATTTAAGAAAAATGGAAAATAATAAGTGTTGATGAGGATCTGGAGGCATTGGAACCCTCGTATGTTGCTAGTTAGAGTGTAAAATGGTACAGCCACTGTGGAAAACAGTTTAGCAGTTCCTCATAAAAGTTAAACATAGGGTTACCATATGACCCAGCAATTCTAGTCCTAGGTATATACCCAAAAGAGTTGAAAACAGATAGTCAAATACTGTTACACAAATGTTCATAGAATTGCTATTTGCAATAGCCGAAAGGTGGAAACAACCCAAATGTCTATCAGTGGATGAATGGATAATAAAATAATGCTGTGTCCATACAAAGGAATATTATTCAGCCATAAAATGAAATGAACCTCCAAAGCACTATACCAAGTGAAAGAAGCCAGACACAAAAGGCCATATATTATATTATTTGATTTATATGCAATACCCAGAAGAGATAAATTCATAAAGGCAGAAAGCAAATTAGTGGTTGCTAGGAACTGTGGGGAAACAGGAATAGGGAATGACTGCTTAATAAGGTGTGGGGTCTCCTTTGGGGGTGATAAAAATATTTCAGAAGTGGATAAAAGTGATGGTTGCATGACACTGTGAATGTACTAAATGCCACTGAATTGTGCACTTTAAAATGGTAAATTTTATGTTATATGAATTTCACATCAGTAACAAATGTAAAACAGGCAGTGACTCTGATTGACCATAGTTTTCTGACTTCTGCTCTACCTAATACATGAATACATTCTATATTCTATCTCTGTGAATTCTCTCCTTCTCTGATGTCATTTTCATTACTCATGAATATGTTGTGAAGCAGCAGAGAAGGTTTCATGGCCATGGTGCAACTTGACTACCAAGAACTGACAAAGCATGGAACACCAAAATTTTCTCTGAGGACTTTATCAGTCACTTTAGTGTTTGTGATTTAAAGACAGAAACAAAACTTGTGGCTACTGGTCTTAACAAAAAATATCTATTAAGCTACTTATATATGTTTATGTATATGTGTATTTGTGTATATAAATGCATTTATAATGGAAGACACAAACATTAGTAGAGCATATGCAGGTGAAATCCTGTATATGTACATAAAAGTTTTATGTATATAATGTAAAGAGTATCTCCAAGAGGTTTTTTACATCTGTATCCTTATAGAGTAGGGGTTGGCAAACTGTGGTTCTCATGCCATATCCAACCCACTGCTTATTTTTGTAAATCAATGTTTTTAAATAGCAGCTTTATTGAGATATAGTTCACTCATTTAAATTTTACGGTTCAATGATTTTTAGTATACTCAGTGTTGTGCAACCCATTATCACAATCAATTTTAGAACACTTTTCATCACCCCAAGAAGAAACCCCATACCCACTAGTAGTCACTCCCCATTCCCCCTAATGCCCCCAACCACTATTCTACCTTCTATTTCTATGAATTTGTTGATAATGGAGATTTCATATAAATGAAATCATACAGTTCATGTCCTTTGTGGCTGACTTCTGTCACTTAGCATGTGTTTACAAGGTTCACCCATGTTGTAGCATGTATCAATACTTAATTTCTCTCTATGGCTGAAGAACAGTCCATTGTATGAAAGCACCACATTTTATTTACCCACTCATCAGTTCATGAACATTTGGGTTGTTTCCATCTTTGGGCTATTAGCAATAATGCTTCTAAGAAAATTTGTGTACAAGTTCTTGTGTAGACTTAAATATTTATTTCTCTTGTATATTTACCTAGGAGTAGAATTACTGGATTATATGTCAACTCTGTGCTTAACCTTTTGAGAAACTGCCAGATAGTTTTCCAAGGTGGCTGCACTGCTTTACATTACCACTAGTAGTTTACAAGAGCTCCAATTTCTCCACACTCTTGCCAACACTTATTATTATCTGTCTGTAAATAAGGTTTTATTGGAACACCACCCTGCTCATTCATTTACATATTGTTTATGACTACTTTCACAGTGCAACGGCAGAGTTGAGTAGTTGTGAAAGATACTGTATGACTTGCAAAGCCCCAAATATTTACCATCTGGCCCTTTTTAGAAAAAATTTGCCAGCTGCTGCTATAGAGGTATTCTCATGAAGTTGAAGTTAATCATGTTTTGAATAACTTAGTGGAGTTTGCCAATTAGAGGAATTTCTAGTACATTGCTTTGTATGACTTTCTCAAGTGGTCTAATAAACCTATAGTTGCTTAAAATGAAGTATACTTGTATGACCAGTATCCAAGATACCCAATTATATCTGTTAGACAGAAGCTCAATGATTAAAAAAGAGAAGACAATTTATTGTCATAGTTGATTGTCAAAAGCCTTGTGATAAATGGTAAAAATACCAGAAAAGATAAGTATAGTATCAAAGCATTAAATAACAATAAACATGATGTCCCAGAACATGTATAATATATCTTGGAATATCATAGAGTGGGGAGTTCTTAAGACAGGATTGGTTTGGGGAGGGAATTTTCAGGGAAAAGACTTTGGAGGATAAGACAGGTGCTAAATCTTACAAAAATTTTCAGTGCTCATTTTGTTCCCAGAAGCAGCTACAGCCAAGTCACTCCCTGGTTTATTTTCCAAGGGAACTGAATACAGGCTGTGTTGGCTAGAGATGTGGAAAGCTTCTATCAAGATCTTTCCCTTTTTTTGATAAGGGAAAAAAGATGATAAATTAGAAGCACCACCAAGATGGGAATGGGGGAGGGGCAGGGTGGGGAGGAGTAGAAAGGTGAGTCAGTCACACAGAAAATTTGATTTCTTGGCCCTTGAACAGTTTTGTCTACTTTCAATTGTGTGTAGACAAATAACATTAAATGTGATAGAAAACATTAAACAGCCATTAAGGAGCCTTGGACTGAAGGGAAGGAGGGGGTTTAAGAAGCTTTGCCCAGATGTTATTTTGCTCTTCTATGGCCACACAAATGTGTAGCTTAGCAACTGTGTTTGACTATGAGGCATACTAGTGCTGCTTTGTGTGATTATGAAGTGGTGCTTATTTTAAATGGAGCCAATTTCATTGTAGAGGAGCTTTATTCCTGGAAGATTTGTTAATTGAATTGTCCCAGTAATAGAGTTTTAAATACATTGTAAGAAATCACAGGCCTAGGCTAGGGAGCAAGCCAATAAAACATACAATACCTGGTTTCTCTGTTGTCAATGAACAGGTGAAAAGATCTTTGAAACCAACCCAGGAGTGGAAGACTTGACATAACATCTAAAATATAACCTGTCTGAACTCTCAGACTATTACTGGAGCAAAACAACATGTAAACACACTTGAAATGAAAAGAGTTTTGAGTAACTGATATGGGATATTTTCTCCTTCCTTCACTTGTACTGCAGAATTACTTCTTGTATATAATGAATTGAGGCCCCATCAACAAATTATTTTTTGTGGATCATTCACCAGATCATAGAAGTAGTCATATTCTTCAGAATCTGAGTCTTACTTTTGCTAGGTATGAAGTATAAATGTATCTGTAGATCAATAAAGAATTATAGAATAAGGAATTAACATCATTATATGTCAGAAATAAGTTCAGTTAAAATTTAACATAGTGGGGCCTGGGGAGAGTACAGTAATGTCATTGGAGTTAAAAGTTTAAGCAAAGCAATGAAATAGTTTTCATTGGACAAAATAAGGATGGTTTCCTGGAGGAGATGAAAATCTTAGAACAGTCTGAATGAAAGAGATGTTTTGTGGGTCATGGTGGAGAACACAATCTGATCTTATTTCTGAGCAGAACCAGAGCTAGCAGCAGCATGACCAAATGAAAGGATTTATGAAAATTAACAGAGATATTGGGTAAAGAAGTCATCTCAGATTTCTTGGGGCAAATTCATTCCAAATGAATGCTCTGGACTGGCTATCCCATTTCCCCTCTACCCTCCTTCCTTAATACCTTACAATATAGCTCTCATCCACTCTCACCATTATATTAAAACCAGTGCCAATGTGATTCCAGGCTAAATTCCCAAACCCATTGGCCTTTACTCAGTCCTCATTCTTCATGATCTTTTTTGCCATATTTGATGTACCTTCTCAAAACTATTCGTTGATCTTGGTAATACTGTTTCAACCTAGCTTTCCTTCTACTTTTTAAAAAGTGTTCCATTTGCATCCCTCCTTATCCTTTTTCTCCCTCCTTTTCTATATTCATTCTCTTATAAGACTGTCTACTTTTCAAGTTGAAGTTGTATAGTCGCTTGTCATAGACTCAGAAAATAGACAGGTGATCTGTTAAAATAGTTTAACATCTCAAGTGGCTGATGGCAAAGCTTTCCTAAATGAAGAGGGGAAATAGAAGCAGAAAGATGCTTTGTAATTTGTTAAGTGTTAAAATAACTTATTTTTTTTTCTTTTTTTTTTAAACATCTTTATTTGAGTATAACTGTTTTACAGTAGTGTGTTAGCTTCTCTTTTACAACAAAGTGAATCAGTTATACACATACACATGTTCCCATAACTCTTCCCTCTTTTGTCACCCTCCCTCCCACCCTCCCCATCCCACCCCTCTAGGTGGTCACCAAGTACAGAGGTGAGCTCCCTGTGCTATGCCGTAGCTTCCCACTAGCTATCTAATTCACATTTGGTAGTGTGTATGTTGCTAGCTTGAACATAAGGTTACTGATTCCCAGGCTTATTTTAGAGCCCTTTAGAAGATGTTTCTCTAGGTTTATTCGATTAGCCCATCTTGAGCACTTTTTGATTATCAGTCTCATGGCTGCTTTACTAAACTATCTGATCCTTAACAAACCCTAATAGCTCTGATTCAAGAGTATTCACACAAGTTTGGTGAAAATATATAAACGAAACCTAGGAAGTCAATAGGAGAAGGCATTTTAAGCCCTCTTTGAGAAAGGGTGCCATGAGAAGGCATTTTATGTCCTCTTTGTTAAGGTGTGTGTGTGTGTGTGTGTGTGTGTGAGAGAGAGAGAGAGAGAGAGAGACAGAGACAGAGAGAGAGACAGAGAGAGAGACAGAGAGCAAGAGAGACACAGAGAGAGATGGGGTGGGGAGTGGGGGGTGGTCAGATCGTACTTTTGCCTAGTAAGTTGCTTAGCTACATAGTTTATTTAATCCTAGTTCTGTTGATAGCACATTAATAAGACAGCATATCCAGTGCATGATCAACTTAATGATGGAATAGCTTGCTGCCAGGAGTCCCTTAATATGTGTAGCATGCCTTGTATATTTAGTAAAACTGTTTGGGCCTGAAAGTACAGCAGAACAAAGAATGAATCATTATTGGCAAACAACTTTTGTTGTTGTTGTTCTCAACTTTGTGTGATGTTACTGAGTAATATGTTAAACATGAACCAGTGTCTGACTGTCTTCTTGGAGTAAGTGGAGCAAAGCTTCTAGATGGTCTGCTCTACAATATAATATTTAAATATACCATTGGTGCCAACTGTTCACCTGTAGTCCAGGGTGCCTCAAAGAATTTCTTGGATGAATTATAAATTTTGGCAGCCAGGAATTTTCTTGTTGCTTATTTACTTAGCAAATGCTCTAAATTTGTGCACACATACCACCACCACCACTCCCAAACAGGCAATTGAAGTAGTATAGTAAGTGAAATACAGTGCTTTGATTTTCATTTTTTTAAAATAAATTTATTTATTTTTGTCTGTGTTGGGTTTTCCTTGCTGCACGCGGGCTTTCTCTAGTTAATGCAAGCGGGTGCTACTCTTCGATGTGGTGCGCAGGCTTCTTACTGCAGTGGCTTCTCTTGTTGCGGAGCATGGGCTTTAAACGCGCAGGCTTCAGTAGTTGTGGCGCACGGGCTTAGTTGCTCTGTGGCATGTGGGATCTTCCCAGACCAGGGCTCGAACCCCTGTCCTCTGCATTGGCAGGTGGATTCTTAACCACCGCACCACCAGGGAAGCCCCTTTGATTTTCATTTGAATAAAATATTGCCCTTTGAAGGGTACATATGCTTGTACTTAATTTATGACAGGGAAGATATGCTTCCTTTAAGCCATTTTATTTTGTATTATGGAAAATTCAAACATAT
This sequence comes from Kogia breviceps, assembly GCF_026419965.1. Taxonomy (NCBI): domain Eukaryota; kingdom Metazoa; phylum Chordata; class Mammalia; order Artiodactyla; family Physeteridae; genus Kogia; species Kogia breviceps. The sequence continues at coordinate 73,509,710 of NC_081330.1, read as the reverse complement.
ACACAGATAGACTAGTAAAATGGACTCCCCCTGTATGTATATGTCACCCAGCTTCAAAAACTATCAAACAATCATTTTTTAAAAACAAAGCTTCAATTTACAAAATTGGAAAATTAATTATGGATTCTGTATTTACATCTAAGAACTGGATAGAATTTAGAAATAATTTGGGACGTTCTGGAGATAAAAATAATAGAACAGTAACAAAATTAAATGCTTATTGGTGCCAAGCCCTTTTTTAAGTACTTTATTTGTATTAAGGCTTAATTTTCACAAAACCCCATTTTGTGGGAGCTATATTATCACAGTTTTTAAGTAAAAAATAATCTGAGGTACACAAAGGTAATGTGTCTAAGGTACCCAGCTTGTAAGTGACAGAACTGGGATTTGATCTCAGGAAACCAGGCTCTAAAAATCTATCTTAACCACCACAAGAAGGATAAGATGCAGACAATAAAGGTGATATCCATTTGAAGGTCAGTCATCAATGAAAACTGTGTTGTATGAAATTATAATGTATGCCAATAGGCAAATTCTAATTTTTTAAAAATTTGATTAACTCAAATTTTCAGGGCTACATCTGGTTCATAAAGTAAAGGCATACCTGTATTTTGAAAGGGAATCCAATTAAGATGGCAGAAACCCTCTGATAAAAGTTTTATTCTGTAGTCTGCAGCTTACCACACCATATCATCATTTAAGATCTTTTTGGCCACAAGTAACAGAAAACCCAACTCTGAAATAAGGACTAGGTTTGTGAGGGGATGATCAGCACCTTACCCTTGGATAGACAGGTGGAACTGTTGAGTAGACAGTTGGATGTGAAACTCTGAAGCTCAGAAGGGGGCTACTTAGTATTCTATCAAATGGATGTGCCCTGACATATTTAATAACTCATTCCTGTTAGACATCAGAATTGTTTCCAAGTTTCTCATCTTACAAACAATGGTGCAGTAAACATAATTGTAGCTATATCTTGGTGTAAGTCCTTAATTATTTCCTCAGGATAAATTCCCAGGAGTGCAAGTTCTGGGCCAAAGAACATGTATATTTTATTTTTATTACTATTCTCTGAATCATTAAAAACAACCTGATATCTCATTAGCAGTTTTTAAGCTAGAGTACTTGATGTGGAAAGATCTCTGGTAAACTGTAATATTGTTGTTAAGCACCAAAAGACATCATAACAAATCAAAAAAGTTCGTGGTTGTGTCTGTGGAATCAGTGGGTTCCCAGGCATGGAGAAAAGTGCAGTGTTCTAAGAGAGGCTAGAGGCTGGTCAATAATGGAAAGGAACTGAGAAAGTTACACAAAGGAAAAGCAGTGTCCGAAGTTCTACCGATACAGTATGTTATGATATTAACCGCCTTAATCCATTCCTCACTACAAATTTTTAATTTAAATTATTAGGGAATTTCTCTACTTTTTAGGAATGTAAATTTTGTTGATAGAATTCATTTGGTATCAAACTTTTGCTGTTCCTTGAAGCAAAGCATATTTGAGAAGTTATTCTTAAAGAGATTCATAAAGTCTCATATTTTCCATGACCTCTGCACATTTACCAATGCCAGAACCATGCTGCACCTGAGAGTATTGTGGAGACTCTTTTTTTATCACTTAAAAGGTCATGCATAGTTCCAAATTAGATCCAGGGAGTGCCTTGTTTAGCCGCATTTATGATGTGTCCCTTGTTGGCCAGAGCAGAGCCTGACACCTCAGTAGAATGAAGAGTGTTTCCTGCATTCAGAATATTCTTTGAAACAAATAACTTCAGTGCAATTAAAACTGCAGTGCATTAAAATAATACTTTAAGAAAATTAGGTAAATATATAGGAAAATGTATTTATGACCTTGGAGTAGGGAAATTCTTGAGATAAACCAGTGATCCACTATAACATAAAAAGTCGATAAATGTGACACATTAAAATTTTAAATTTCTGTTCATCAAAAGACACCACTATAATGTGAAAAGATAACCTACAAACTGAGAGAAGATACTTGTAACACATGCAACAAAGGATTGTTACCCAGAGTACATAAAGAATTTCTCAAATCAGTTAAAAATAAAAGACATCCATTAGAAAAATGGTTTGACTGGGACTTCCCTGGTGGTTCAATGGTTAAGAATCCACCTGCCAGTGCAGGGGACACGGGTTCGATTCCTGGTCCGGGAAGATCACACATGGCGTGGAGCAACTGAGCCTGTGTGCCACAACTACTGAGCCTGTGCTCTAGAGCCTGCATGTCACAACTGCTGAAGCCCATGCACCTAGAGCCCGTGCTCCACAGCAAGAGAAGCCACTGCAATGAGAAGCCCATGCACCGCAACAAAGAGTAGCCCCCGCTCACTCCAACTAGGGAAAGCCTGCACACAGCAACAAAGACCCAAGGCAGCAATAAATAAAAAATAAACAAATTTTTAAATAAAAGAAAAGGAAAAATGGTTTGACCATAGTGATGGAGAACAGATCAGTGGTTGCCAGGGGTTGGGGTGGGGGAGGATGTGAGTACAAATTGGTAGCCTGAGAAGGTATTTTGGGGGTGATGGAACTGTTCTGTATCAGATTATGGTGCTGGTTACACAAATCTATACATGTATTAGGATTTATGAAACTGTACATCAAAAAAGATTAATTTTAATGTATCATAATTAAAAAAATAAAAACAAAAATAGAAAAAAATGGTTTGAATAGGCAGTTCACAGAAGAGAAAACCTGTATTATCAAGAGAAAGCCTGTATGATCATTCTTACTAGTAATCAGGAAAATACAAGTTAACACCAAGTTAACATTTCACGCCATCAAATTTGCAAAAGTTACCATGTTTTGGCCAGGATGTAGAACACTGAGACATTTTCTACGCTGCTGGAGGGAGAGTAAATAGGCCAACCCTTTTGGAGAACAGTATGGCAATATTTATTAAAGTTGAATATGTGTATAACCTATGACCCAGCACTTCTACTTCTAGGTGAATTCCTGGAGAGATTCTTTCATGATAAGTGCAAAGACATGCACATGAATATACACCTGACCCTTGAACAACATGGGTTTGAGCTGCATGGGTCCACTTATACACGGATTTTTTTCACTAAATATCAATACATACTAAAGTACAATACAATCTGTGGTTGGTTGTATCCGAGGAGGCACCCCTAACCCCTGCATTGTTCAAGGGTCAACTGTATTTTTAAAGGAACATTATTTATAATAGCAAGAAATTGGAGACAACTTAAATCTCAGTGAGCAGGAGAATGGTTAAATAAATTAGAGTATATTTACACAGTGGAATACTACACAGTAGAGGAAAACGAATGAACTAGAGCTACATGAATCAATATAGATGAACATCACAAAAGGTGCTGAACAAAAAAAGCAAGTTGCAGAATAATATATGTATATATTGCAACAGTTTATATAAAGTTTAAAAATATCCCAAATAATTCTATATATTACTTAGAAATATATATATATATAATATATATATGTATGTATTTACTTAGAAGTGTACGAAGGAAGGCATGAAAATGGTAAACAGGAACTTCAAGATGGCATTTAATTTGGGCAAAGAAGGGCAAAGTGGTCAGGGATGAGGCACACAATAGGAATTAAACTGTATTGGCAATGTTTTATTTCTTAAGTTGATAGGGATATGGGTGGTCATTGTATTATCCTTTGTGATGTCTTATACATTTTAAACATTAAAAAGTGTTTTGTTAAGAGTATTAGATTGGATTTAGAGTCAGGAGGACACCCTAGCTGGCAGCTAACCAACTGTATGACCTTAGGCAAGTCACTTCCCAGAGATATTTGGAACAACTTTTATGACTGCAAATATTGGGCCTATTTAAACTCACTGTCAGTCTATAACAAGCACTTGCCAATGACTGTCTGGCAATATCTGTGCTGGTTTTCTTGGTTTCACCTAAATTCATTAAAATAAAAAAAGAATGTCATTCATAGAGGGCACAGAATACTAAAAATAAAAAACCTTTGCAATGTCAGAAACCTTGCCTTTGGTCTAACACCCACCTGGCCACACTGTGTTGAAATTGTTTTGAGTTCTTTATTCTATCCCTGACTACCATGATATCTTGTAGACAGGTGCTAGGCCTACAAATAGAAGTTTCTACATGACTGAGAACAAACCACCTATATTTAAAGACCCAAAGCAAGGAAACCTAAGTGATCAAAGAGAAGATTGAGTAGTTGCTGTTTTTTCCCTTAGGTATGTAACATTTTTGTCGGTGACTGAAATAGTTATATATAGCTGATATAGACACTAAGATTTCTGTGATGAATCCATACCAACCTTTCTGTGAACATTCTCACTATTAAAATGCACTTTGGCTTTTTAACATTTGAAAAAGATTATTCAAAGGATGACTTTTTTCAAAACTTGTTTTAGAAAAATGGTTCACCTACCCTGCATGATACCTAACATCACTGAATTATGTTGCTCTTAATCATCACTATTCTAACTTATATTTGAGAGAGGATGTGCTTTACTTTCTAATATTTAATTTATGTAAAATAGACAAGATTTCTGATTACTTTTTTGAGATGTACAACTCAAAGCATCATAGAAATCAGAGTTGGAAGCAAAGAGTTATTTAGTTTGCTGAGAAGGCTGAGGTAGTTATTTAATCATTGTCTCCATATCTACGAGGTATTATTATTACAAGAGAATGTCAACCACCAGTTCTCCTTCTCCCCCAAGGACAAAGCTAAAAGAAACAGGCTTAAACTATTTTGGGAGTTTTAGGTTACACATGAGGAAGAAATGCTTAATAATGAGGTTTATTAATTACTTTATTGGTCAACCAAAAGAGATGGCTGAAGTTCACTCCTGAGAAAAGCCTTATGAATTAAGATAGGCAATCACCTAACATGATTGGCTAGTGGGAATGAGCTTCATGTAACTAAATGGTCTCTAAGTATCACTTCTAAACTTTGGATTTTATAAAAATAATTTAATTAATATTTATTACCAAAATAAATGTGTAGTTTTTAATACTATGTAGAATGGTTTAAAAGTTTACAATAAGTATCTACCAAATTGGTATAGAAATCTAGAATACCCTGCTGCTCATTATAATGTTGTTATGGAATCTTTGTTATTGATATTGTTGTTATTGTTTGAGCTGGAATATTATCTAATAGATGAGGAAACTGAGGATCAGTGGTAACTAACTTGCCTAAAGTCATAAAGTGGCCCAAGACTAGAACCTAGCTCCTTACTTCTGCTCCTGGTTTTTCAGAGCTTTCTATATCATTATCCTAGTGACCTTTGGCTGTCTGTTCTGGAACTGCTTGGAGGTGAGGGTTTCTTTAACAAGGGCTTTCTGAAACATCCTAACTAATTCTCCTGAGATATGTCCTGGATCAACTTACTTTATGTCAAAATCTGTTCTATATCAGAGCTACAAGAAGTGTAGGAGCTTCAGCAACCTTGAAATTAAGAAACTCTCTGGCCTTTTCTGCCTGGAGGGGCCTTGGGTAGTTATGTGTAGTCAGTCTCCCCCACTGCATTCAAAGGAATCATGTCTTATTTTGCTTACTACTGAATCTACAGTGCTTGGCACAGAAAAGGTACTCAAATATCTGTTAAATGTGTGACTAGGTATGAATGAAATTAACCTTCTTTATTATCAACTAGACATATGTTGTTGCATTGAGCCACTGGCTATTTTTAAAACTGGGTGCATCTTATCTTCTATTTTTCAAAATGTCTTTCCAAGATAAATTTATTTAACTTTTTACCCTCTCTTCTTAGAAAAGTGAGACAAAGCTACACTAAACTAAAAAAACTTTTTACTGTTTCCCACGTAGGAGCTTCCATGTTGGTTTACCTCTTGGGGTAAAGTCAAACTCACTGCAGCAATTAACAACACATTGTGCTATTAAAATCAGCACCAACACAAAATGGTTTAATTAAACAACCATGTGCCTTAGATGCTGGTTGAAAGTGAGCAACTGTGGTCCCTGCTTGTACTCTAACTCTGGACTGATCAGGACATGCTGTATGTGTAAAAGGACTAAAAACTATATAAATGCTAAATAGGTGTTCTAAATTATTTATATGCATGTGTTTGCCTTGGTGTATAATATGCTCTGATATAGGAAAACACAATGCACAAAAGCTTGAATTTTAAGATGGACAAACTGAGATTTAGGTTACAGCATATCTACCATGTATTGACTACCGACCATGTTCCAGGCATGATGCTGGGGGCTCTCTGTATTTTTTCTCATTCTCACAAAAAAAACCCATATGATAGATATTATCCTCAATACATTCACCGAAACAGTCTTGGATAAGTTAAGTAGTTTACCCATTGTCCCATAGTAAATAAAACAATTCAAGGCCAGGTTACCTGAATTGATAATCCATGATTTTCTTATTGTACCATCTACTTTTTGTGATGCAGTAGAAGGAACACTGGATAAGTAATCAAGATATCTGAATTTTAAACCTTGTTCTGCCTTGAGGAAGTCACCTAATCACTGTAGACTTCAGTTTTTCTCTTTGTATAATGGAGAAGGATCATTTATTATCAATTTTAGGGCATGCCTGTGGTGACAGTATTTCCTAAATGAATAGTATTGACTGGTTCTGTGAGCAGGAGAGAGTATTTAATATTGGGATTATCAACAAAGCTAAGGCCCTTTTGTATTTCATTGGAAGTACATGTTTATTCATCCAACAAGTATTTGTTGAGTACTTAGAATATGCAGGTCATGGACTTGAGGATATGGGGAGGGGGAAGGATAAGCTGTGACGAAGTGAGAGAGTGGCATGGACATATACACACTACCAAATGTAAAATAGACAGCTAGTGGGAAGCAGCTGCATAGCACAGGGAGATCACCTCTGTGCTTTGTGACCACCTAGAGGGGTGGGATAGGGAGGGTGGGAGGGAGGGTGACGTAAGAGGGAAGAGATATGGGAACATATGTATATGTATAACTGATTCACTTTGTTGTAAAGCAGAAACTAACATCATTGTAAAACAGTTATACCCCAATAAAGATGTTAACAAAAAAGAATATGCAGGGCACTGTGCTATGATTTGGAGATATGGTGGTGTGGGGGAGCCAAAAAGACAAGGAATCCCACAGTTGTCGAGCTTACAGTGATTTAGTGGGAGAGAGAGATATCAGGAATCACCAATAAATGTAAATTTTACAGCTGTGTTACATGCTACAAAAGAAAGAAATATGATGGCATGAATGCATATGATAGGATGCCTTAACTCAGTCGTGACAATGAGGGAGGCTTTCCTGAGGGAGCGATGATAAGGCAGAGATCTGCAGGAAGAGTAGGAGTTAATTAGATAGAGGAGGGAACTGGTAAGAGAATTCCAAGCAGAAGGAATGAGATGTACAAGGTGCTGTGCTGGAGGGAGCATGGCAAATCTGAACAGATGAAAGGATTCAAGGATTCAGGTATAGCTGGAGAAGAGAGAGGAAGAGGGAGAGAACGAAGGAAGAAGAGGCTTAAAGAATAGGTAGAGACTAAACCATACCAGGGCTCATAGGTCATGTTGAGAACCTGGTTAAGTGCTGGTTAAATGCAGCTTGCTTTGGACTTTATGAAAACAGAATGATGTAATTTATATTGTATTACTTATGTTCAACCAGCGTTTTTATGGAGAAGTTGTATGGTTATATGCCCTCCACACCTCAACCAATTAAGAAGAGTAAACAAGAGTCAGAAATGTGACTGAGTAATGAATGGCATGCAGTTGTGAATGGGAACTAGGAAGAAAATTATATAGATAAGGAGAATTAAAACTCCGACACATAGTATTTTAAGAGGATTCGATCCACTAAGTAGGCAAAGTACAACATGTTTTTTTTTTTTTACCAGCTATTGTATGAGATACTGCTAAATAAGAAAAATAATGCTGTATATGCGTAAGAGCTAAAATGAGTGGAATGGATAAGTACTGATGGAAGTGAGAGAGAGGAGAAATGGCTGTGGACTAGCATGGTCTAGGAAAGCATTATGAAGATAATTAGAATGGAATTCATCTCTGGTTACTGGGCAGGATATGGAATACTGGAGGAGGGCACACTAGATACCTCTTACCATGTCTCAAAAACACAAATAATAATTTCAGATTTTGGAGCACAGACGAGAGGAAATTGATTTCTTAGTCTTTGCTTCTGCTACCACAATTCTTCCATTTAGAGTAGATCATCTAAAGACAAGTTGGGGAGTTATTTCCTAGACCAGATTCTGTGTGTGACCACCTAGCAACCACTTCTAATGCCATACACTTTCAATGTATAACAGTACCTTAGAGACCATCTGGTCTACTTTCTTTATTGAATAGATCGGGAAATAGCTTCCTGTCATGCACTGAATCAGAGCTATCAGTTTCCACCCATCTGATTATTAAAAAGGAATACTCAACGTTTATTCCCGTCCTGCCCCTAGGTTCTTCAGAACCATTTTTTAAAGATTCCATATATATATGTTAGCATACGGTATTTGTTTTCCTCTTTCTGACTTAGTTCATTCTGTATGACAGACTCTAGAGGGGTGGGATAGTGAGGGTGGGAGGGAGACACAAGAGGGAGGAGATATGGGGATATATGTATATATATAGCTGATTCACTTTCTTATAAAGCAGAAACTAACACACCATTGTAAAGCAATTATACTCCAATAAAGATGTTTAAAAGAAAAAAAAAAGAAATACTCAGAGATATCATTTAAAGATAGAAGCAGGGGCAGGAGAAAACCTGAGTGTGTTAGTATAATTAATGTGAACTTTAATCAGAAGACTTGGCTTCCCAGCCCTGGTACTACCAGACCTTAAATAAATCACTCACTATCTCTGAACTTAAATTTCCTCAAGTATAGAATGGGGCTAGGAAAAATACTTCCTCTACAAGTAGATATAAGGGGTAAATATGATTATAAGTAAATTTTTTATGATAAAAAATACTTTGTAAATTATGAGACTTTATACAAATATAAATCACTGTCTTGACACGATGCACCAAACCAAATTGTTTAACCAGTGACAGCAACTGTACTGACCTTAGAGTTGTATTTTGGCTTCCTCTTTTTTCTCATCCGTATTTTGTTAATTTTATTATTTTTATTATTTGTATATTTATTGTATGTGCTTTATTACAGGGAAAGGTTACAAATTATAACCAATCAAAGGAAGAGACCCATAGAGCAGAGTCAGGGAGGATTCCAAACATGAAGCTTCTATTGTCCTTAGGATGAGTAACGCTCCCAGTTACACACAGAGTATTGCCAATCCAGGAAGCTAAAATGAGGCTTGGTGTCCAGACTACTTATTGAGGCTTCATTATGTAGACATGATTGATTGATTGATTGATTTCCCATGTAGCTGCTCAGTCTTTAGGTCAACTGGTACTGCATGACCCAAAGTCCCCATCCTACGTGATATGGTTGGTCTTTCTGGCATGGCCAGCCCCTACCCTAAGATTCTCAGGTGTGTAATATCATACCTGCACTTCTGGGAAAAGTTGGATGCAGTTAGATCTTGCTGGCAAATACTGTGTTTGATAACTGGGCTGTTGAGGTATGCCCCATGAGTAGCCAGGTGAATATGTATCATATCAATTTGAAGGTGAAGGCAAAATGCAGCTGAGAGGTTATTGAATATTAACTGAATATTAACCAAATCTATGAAAGCAAAATATTTTCCAATTGTTGATTGGAGTCAGTAATTTAAATATTATTGGGTATGGGGGCCTTAATCAGGAGTACCATGACATTAAGGGTGGTAATCCACTGTTAGATGTCACTCATTTTTATCAGGTTTAGGCATTGGCCAAATTTGGCTGTTCAAGGGGAAGATTGTGGGAATAATGTTCTCTTTCTTCAGTAGGCCTTGTTTTAGTCATATTGGGCCATATTAACTATTTTAACTGTGTAAGTGGAGGGGAGGTCCTTGGAGTACAATTTGTCAAGCTTATAGTGAGTGCCAAATGCTTAATTTTATTTCAATCCATTACTCTTTGAGTCAGAACATCAATGCCCATTATGGGATATTTTAGGTCAATGAGCACTATGACTTTGGGGAATTTAGGCAAGGCAATAGTTCCACTTGTTAAGGTGAGGCATACCTGTTTGTCCTCTATTTTGTGTTTGGTAATTTCCCTAAAAGTATAAGGGGTACCTTGTTTAAATTTAGTGGGATCTTCAGGTATAATTTTAACTGGAGGCCATGAAGATTGGCCAGCTGGTGCATCGTGGTAGATGTTAAAATTAATTTAGAATCTATATTGTAGAGCAAAAGCCAGTTGGCACCCTATTTATCTTTCTAATACATAAAACTGTTTACTAATTTTTGGACTTCTAATTGGGGTAAAATAATGGACCTCTGCTTTAGTTTTCATATCCTTTCTCTCCATCAAGGTTTTTCTTTTTGTTTTTGTGGTTATTGGATATACTTTGGTGGGAGGATGTTCTCTCTACCCTGCTCATATTTATAAGTTTCTTCCTGCAGAGAGTCCCAATTCAGTACCCTCAGGATTAAAGTTAATCTCCCATGGTGATTGTTGCTTGATTGAGTTTAAGAACCTCCGGCTTAAGTCAAGTTTGACTTATCCTCTTGGCATGTTGACAAGCCATGGCACTCAAATGAACCCAGAGTCTTTGTTGGTCCTTTTTACAGTTGTCCAATAAGGTGATGGCATATTCTGGACCTTTAAAATGGATGGGAGTAAAGCATTCAAGGCTGTTTTTCATAAGCAGCCACTGGGTGCCATGGGTGTCTTTCTATAACCCTGAGGCTCAGGATCATTTTTTGTAATGTAAGCAGCAGCAGCAGTAGCAAAGGCATTTCATAGGGTTCTCGTGAACCATCTGATTTTTAAGAGTGTGGACTTCAGCATGCCACATGGTAACTACTATTTGTCATATAACCAACCACCCAATGGACCCATATATTGTACAGGATATAGTCTTTCCCCTGAACACTCTATAAAATGAGAACCAAGGCCTCATTAACAGATAAAACCAACAGTCATAGGATAAGAGTCATTTTCCTGAGCCTAGCATCAGCCATGCCTTATGCTAGAATCAAAACATGTGATTCAATATGAAACACACAAATAGGCCCCTGCTAATACACACACCCCAGGGATGCTTTAATGAGGGCCCCAATCCCATATTTTGATCCTTAAATGTCATTTATTGAAACTTCTGAATTAAGTTGGTTAAATCCATAGCAGAGGCTCAGTAAGACTTGGCAAATACAGTATAGCACAGCACAGCTCATAGCACAAGCTGGCCAGCAGGCAGCAGCACAGCTCAAAGTGTATCCTAGCCAGCAAACAGCAAACCAAAAGCAAGAGAATAAAGACCCCCAGGTGGTGATGGCTGTTGCTTCAACATCCTACTCGCAGTGCCGATTGTGTTGTAGTTGCCCTGCAAGTGGTGGGATCAATTCCCCCACCCAAAATGTTGATGTCTGATGATGCCATACATGTACTAAGAGGCTATGAAAAGTTTTGTTAATGACATAATGAGGTTTTCTGGGAGACAGTAGAGCTGGCTTCCCAGCTAGTCTGAAATGGCTTGAGTGAAGGGAAAGGCAAGTGGCTTTGGTTTTTATGGTGGTTAGGCTGTAGGGTTTACTATGCTGGCTGTGACTTGCATGGTTTGAACTTACTTGTCAGCACCATGAGAAGGAGTGCCCAGGCCTTTCTTATCAGCTTGCCCTGATGCAGGGCAAAAAAGGGAAAGAAAAGAGGGGTGGGGCTTGAAAGCTATCATTGGTTATACATCAAAAATGGAATCAGACTCTATTATAATTTTCATCTCTAAAAACAAATTCCAGTGCCATCAGTAGAAGGCAAAGAAGAAGCCTGCCAGCTAAACAACACTAGAATGAAAAGGAAAACATGTTTAATTTTTTTTACTACTAGTGTTTTTAAGGTATTGATATTAATAATCTCAGATTTCTTCTTGTCAATTCATCTGCCTCCTTTATGCCATTATACTGAAAATTAAAATGTAATAGTGATATTTATTTCCCTTCCACTATGTAATTTCTATTTTTAGGAGTCATACATAACATTAATTTTGTACTTTATTTTGAAAATATATGGTTTTATTTCTAAAGGATTATTTTTAAAATTTTATTTTATAGTTGATTTACAATATTGTGTTAGTTTCAGGTGTACAGCATAGTGATTCAGTTATACATATACACATATTTATTCTTTTTCAGATTCTTTTCCCATATACGTTATTACAGAATATTGAGCAGAATTCCCTGTGCTATACAGTAGGTTCTTGTTTGGTATTTATTTTATATATAATAGTGTGTGTATGTCAATCCCAAGCTCCCAATTTATCCCCTGCCCCACGTTTCCCCTTTGGTAACCACAAGTTTGTTTTTGAAATCTGTGAGTATGTTTCTGTTTTGTAACTAAGTTCATTTATATCATTTTTTAAAAGTTAGCTTCTACACATGAGTGATATCATATGATATTTGTCTATCTGACTTACTTCACTTAGTATGATAATCTCTAGGTCCATCCATGTTGCTGCAAATGGCATTATTTCATTCTTTTTATGGCTGAGTAATAGTCCAGTGTGTGTGTGTGTGTGTGTGTGTGTGTGTGTGTATCTGTATATATCTATATATCACATCTTTTATCCATTTCTCTGTCGATGGACATTTAGGTTGCTTCCATGTCTGTATCTATCTTAAAATAAAGCCAAATATTGCCTCACAGAAAGTGAGACCTCTGGTCTGTGTCAGTGGACTGCATTCTATAACACAAACTAGTTGTGCTGTCTTGGGGAAACCATTTGTTCTGTGCCTCATATTAGTCATCTATAAATTGATCCATCCAGCAAAAGGTTTTTAAGTGTCTTCGATAAGATAGATATTGAACAAGTTGCTGAGGGTACAAAGCTGAGTGGGGCATGGTCCCTGCAAAGAGCTCACAATAATGGTGGGGTACATATATGTCTGCAATTGCAATCTGGTATGGTAATTGCCATATTAGAAGTATGCATATGGTGCTGGGAATAATAATTATATGGATAATACCTTTACTATCTTCCTCATGAAGAAGGGAATAAATTGAAAACAACCATATTAAAGTACTTTGAGATGTACAAAGCAAAACAAAAGCACAAATAGATACCCTGCCTCCTTTAGTCTAATTTATTCATTTTGAGCTTAAGTACTTAGAGCTTTCAGTAGCCTTAAAATTATTTTTGAAATTTGAATTACTTTTGGGAGAGTATTTGATATATTTCTAATTAAGATTCAATTTTCATTTCTAATGGTCTTATTCTCCAGATTATGGAACTGTGTGTTCCTCTTATCATAATGGTTGAATGCTGCTGGAGCAAATGACACAGCTGTGGAGACTGCTAATACTATAAAATTATGGTTTGCAAAGACAACTGGGCCCTTTGCACATCACTTAGCAATCCTGTATGGATCCTTAATTATTCCCCTCTCCTGTTGGCAGTGGCTGCCATTGCAAACCTTTACCACTTTTCTCATGACCACTGCTTCATGCATTCACCTTGATATAACCCTTGCCAGCCTCATCAGTCTTTCCTCCCATCATTCTCTAAGACACTGTTATTCTCCATCCCTGTCTAAATATTGAGTGGGCCATGTTGCTTTAAGTACCTTTGCACATACTAGTCCTCTGCCTGGAATAAACATCCTGACACTAAACTTAACTAACATCTACTGTTTTCAAGACTCAGCTCATGAATCTCCACTCTTTGAGGCCTTCTTTGACAGCCCAAGCATACTGGCCACTCCTTCCTTTGCACTACCACTAGATATAATATTTTCTGCTACTATAGAATATATTATATGGTATTACACTTCTTTAATTTTATAACTATGTCCTCTAATAAACTCTGAAGTCCTAGAGATCAGGTACTACCTCATTTATCTTTGAATCCCCAGCTCCTAGTATAGTGCCTGGCGCAAACATAAATATTTATTGAGGGAGAAAAGGGAAGGAAGCAACATAAATATTAGAAATATACAGCTTCTTTGAGAGCACAAAACCACTTTTTTATTACTCTCAAATTTCAAGTTAATTTTAAATGGTATATTCCTGTTTCCCTTTTCTGTCAACCTTTAGGAAAATTTCTTTCCATTTAATAGATGCTGAAATTTTCTTTTAAAAAACTTCAACAAAGACAGCTGTTTGACAGCTGTAAACCATCTGTGCTTTCAGGCCTGGATAAAAACATCTGGCTACTTGAGAATAGAAGCGCTGTACTAAAGGAGTTTCCCAGGCTGGTGGTGATTAGTATTCTACAAATATCCCTTGCATTGTCTCGCTTTGACATGATACTGTATACAACTTGTCCCTCTAAATTACAAGGTTTCTTTTTGCTTGTGCAGGTCCATGAAAGTAAAAAAAGGTATTAGCATGTTGCTACATTTTGCTCATAAAAATTGCTTTTATAGTAAAAGACATCACGATACAGTAAGTGATTAATCCAGAGAAGTGTGTACATGTATACCCACATACTTATGCTGTTAGACAACAACTTATGCTGTATAGAAATTTCTTTTCAAACAAAATAAACAAACAAAATTCAAACACCCCTTTCTTTATTTCCCTGATTTAGAACTACCTCAGAGACTATTTCCATTAAAAAAGACTGGGAATAAATGAAATATAAAAGATCTGGTTCCCTATGTCAAAATACTTGCAATGTTTTCTAGCTATACTTAACCCTCCTTCATCAGCCTCCTCTAACTTACTTGTACAGACCAGTTTTGAAAAGTACCTTATTAATCACCATTAGCATCACACACATATGCACACACACACACACACATACACAGAGAGAAAGAAAGAGTCTATTTCAAATGTTCTGCTTTTAATAAAGCTGAGTAGCTATCAGTAATGGTAGTGTTTCAATTTCCAAAATTGTGTTCAAATACCATGTCTCTTAGATTTCACAACAGTGATCCAGATTTATCCAATATAATTTATGTTACATTCTGTAATGAAGGAGTAAAATACATCTTAAATGGTTACTCTCACTGATAATTTAAAAGGAAACTGAATTTATTAATTTGGTAATTACTCTTCATTAGCTTAACTTTAAAATTAGTACAGAATTGACAGCACTTCAAATTTTAGTGACACAATTCTGACGTGTGTGTGTGTATGTAAAGATAGGAGTAAGCATACAGATGGAAGTCTGATATTCCAGCAAGTGGTTAATAAAATTAGGTAGCATGGCAGTGGTGCCTAGATCATTTGCAAGACATTTTTTCTTCTGGGTGCCCATTTTATTGCATTTATACTTATTTTAGGGCACTAAGTCCATGACTCTTGCTCCCACTAGAGTGCAAGTTTCTTGAGAGAAGGACCATTTTTAATTCAATCTTAAATCTTCCTAGCACCTAACATCATGCTCTGCATATATCAAGTGATCAACAGATGATTGTTGAACATACTTAGTGAAAGTGCTACAATTCTGTTTTTGAGAGTTGGGGCCCAAGTCCTTACCTTACAAAATTTGTAGGTGTGTCTAGAGTCAGTATGGCTTTAAAATAACTTACCAAGAAACTATAGCATGTCCATTTATTCCCTCAAGATTGCTTTGGCAGTTTGGGGTATTTTGTGGTTCCATAAAAATTGCTTTGTTCTAATTCTATGAAAAATGTCATGGGCATTTTGATAGGGATTGTATTAAATCTGTAGATTGCTTTGGGTAATATGGACATTTTAACAATATTAACTCTTCCAATCTTAAAGCATAGAATATCTTTCCATTTCTTTGTTTCACTTTCAAATTCCTTCATCAGTGTTTATAGTTTTCAACATATAGGTCTTACACCTCCTTGATTAAGTTTATTCCTAAGTATATTATTCTTTTTGATGCAATTTTAAACAAGACTGTTTTCTTGCTTTCTCTTTCGGATAATTCATTTTTACTGTATAGAAAAGCAACAGATATCTGTATATTAATCTTATATCCTACAACTTTACTGAATTCATTCATTTATTAGTTCTAATAGTTTTTTGATGGAGACTTCAGGGTTTTCTATATATAATATCATGTCATCTGCAAATAGTGACAGTTTTACTTCTTTCCTTCCAATTTGGATACCTTTTATTTCTTTTTCTTCTGATTGCTGTGTCTAGGACTTCTAATACTATGTTAAGTAGAAGTGGCAAAAGTGGGCAACCTTGTCTTGTTCCTGATTTTAGAGGAAAGGCTTTCAGCTTTTCAACATTGAGTATGATGTTAGGTGTGGGTTTGTCTTAAATGGCCTTTATTACTTTCAGATATGTTCCCTCTATACCATCTTTGATGAGTGTTTTTATCATGAACAGATGTCGAATTTTGTCAAATGCTTTTTTGTGTGTGTCTATTGAGATGATCATTTGCTTTTTATCCTTCCTTTTTGTTAATGTGGTGTATCACATTGATTGATTTGCAAATATTGAATAATCCTTGCATCCCTGGAATAAATCCCACTTGATCATGGTGTTTGATTCTCTTTATATATTGTTGAATTTGATTTGAAAATATTTTGTTGAGGATTTTTGCATCTATATTTTTCAGAGTTATTGACCTGTGATTTTCTTTTTTTTGTAGTGTCTTTGACTGATTTTGGTATCAAAACAGCACAGTACGGGCACAAAAACAGACACATAGGTCAGCTGAATAGAATAAAGAGACTAGAAATAAACCCATGCAGTTAGGGTCAATTAATCTACAATAAAGGAGGCAAGAATTACAATGGAGAAAAGCCAGTCTTTTCAATAACAGGTGCTGGGAAAACTGAACAGCTACATATAAAAGAATGACATTAGAAAATTCCCTCACACCATATACAAAAATAAACTCAAAATGGATTAGAGACCTAAATGTAAGACTTGAAACCATAAAGTTCCTAGAAGAGAACATGGGCAGAACCCTCTTTGACATAAACCATAGCAATATTTTTTGGATTGGTCTCTTAAGACAAAAGAAATAAAAGCAAAAGTAAACAAATGGGACCTAATTAAATATAAAACCTTTGCACAGCAAAGGAAACCATAGAAAAATTGAAAAGATAACCTACTGAATGGGAAAAAGTATTTGCAAATGATATGACCAATAAGGGGTTACTTTCCAAAATATATAAACAAATCATACAACTCAATATCAAAAACCAAACAACCCAATTAAAAAATGGGCCAAAGGCCTGAATAGATATTTTTCCAAAGAAGATATACAGGTGGCCAATGGGCACATGAAAAAATGCTCAACATCACTAATCATCAGAGAAATGCAAATCAAAACCACAATGAGATATCGCTCCACATCTGTCAAAATGGCTATCATCAAAAAGAACACAAATAACAAATGTTGGCAAGGATGTGGAGAAAAGGGAACCCTAGTACACAGTTGGTGGGATTATAAATTGGTGTAGCCACTATGGAAAACAGTATGGAGGTTCCTCAAAAAATTAAAAATAGAACTACCATATGATCCAGAAATTCTACTGGCTGATATATATCCAAACAAAATGAAAATACTAATTTGAAAAGATACATGTACCCCACTGTTCATAGCAGCATTATTTACAATAGTGTTCATAAACAGATGAATGGATCAAAAAGATGTGGTATATTAGTAATAAAAAAGAATGAAATTCTGCCACTTGCAACAATGCGGATGGCCCTAGAGATTATTATGCTCAGTGGAAATAAATCAGACAAAGACAAATACTCTATATTATTACTTATGTGTGGAATCTAAAAAATAAAACGAATGTATATAACAAAACAGAAACAGATTCACAGATATAGAGAACAAACTAGTGGTTACCAATGGGGAGAGGGATGGGGGAGGGGCAAGATAGAGGTATGGGATTAAGAGATACAAACTACTATGTATAAAATAAGTAAGCAACAAAGGGAAGTATAACCATTATTTTGTAATAATTTTAAATGGAAATATTTAATCATGCATACCTGAAACTAATATAGTATTGTAAATCAACTATACTTATTAAAAAAAAACTATAGTGTGTCCAGAGGAATCATAATATCTAGATGATCTGCAATCTCTAAACAATGGTTGAAGGACCACTGTCCTAGAGCAGAGCATTGTGGGGAAATATACTACTTGCCTTTGAATATTTGAAAGAGCAGAATTAGATAGAGTCAGTGAGAGATTGACCAAAAGCCAGTTTCAGTTCAGATTAAGAAAAAACTTCCTAGTATCTGAGATGCCTCACAATTGAGTGGGATGCCTTGAACACTAAAGGTGTTAAAACAGTAGAGCAATGACTATCTGTGTACAATACACTGTGTGGGAAATTAGCCTAAATGAGTTCTAACATGTTGTGGTCGAGCACGGGTTGGAAAAGAATTTCCAGACACAAGGCAGAATGTAAAGAAGATAGAATTTATTAGAGGGAAGGGTCGCTGCCAGAACAGCGGGCCGACTTCCTAGTAGTCTGGGAGAGTAGACCCCAAACATGTGCAATGATCAGTTTTTATAGCCAGAAAACAAAAGAATGGTCCGAGGTGAAAATGTTGTTTACTGATTGGTCGAGGCACATATACCTTCCTTCTATCGGGTGGGAGTGGGGCAGGGCATATGCCTTTCCTTATTTGGGACAGGTCCCGTTGCCCAGGTGGGCATCGCCCAGGTGGACTCAGGGATTTCATAACCATCTCAACATTGTGAGGAGGGAGAGTATGGTACTGGCACAAAAATAGAAATATAGATCCATGGAACAGGATAGAAAGCCCAGAGATAAACCCACGCACATGTGGTCACCTTATCTTTGATAAAGGAGGCAAGAATATACAGAAAAGACAGCCTCTTCAATAAGTGGTGCTGGGAAAACTGGACAGCTACATGTAAAAGAATGAAATTAGAACACTCCCTAACACAACACACAAAAATAAACTCAAAATGGATTAAAGACCTAAATGTAAGGCCAGACACTATCAAACTCTTAGAGGAAAACATAGGCAGAACACTCTATGACATAAATCACAGCATGATCCTTTTTGACCCACCTCCTAGAGAAATGGAAATAAAAACAAAAACAAAAAACTGGGACCTAATGAAACTTAAAAGCTTTTGCAGAGCAAAGGAAACCATAAACAAGACCAAAAGACAACCCTCAGAATGGAGAAAATAGTTGCAAATGAAGCAACTGACAAAGGATTAATCTCCAAAATTTACAAGCAGCTCAATATCAAAAAAAGAAACAACCCAATCCAAAAATGGGCAGAAAACCTAAATAAACATTTCTCCAAAGAAGATATACAGATTGCCAACAAACACATGAAAGAATGCTCAACATCATTAATCATTAGAGAAATGCAAATCAAAACTACAATGAGATATCATCTCACACTGGTCAGAATGGCCATCATCAAAAACTCTAGAAACAATAAATGCTGGAGAGGGTGCGGAGAAAAGGGAACACTCTTGCACTGCTGGTGGGAATGTAAATTGATACAGCCACTATGGAGAACAGTATGGAGGTTCCTTAAAGAACTACAAATAAAACTACCATATGACCCAGCAACCCCACTACTGAGCATATACCCTGAGAAAACCATAATTCAAAAAGAGTCATGGGCTTCCCTGGTGGCGCAGTGGTTGAGAATCCACCTGCTGATGCAGGGGACACGGGTTCGTGCCCCAGTCTGGGAAGATCCCACATGCCGCGGAGCGGCTGGGACCGTGAGCCATGGCCGCTGAGCCTGCGCGTCCGGAGCCTGTGCTCCGCAATGGGAGAGGCCACAACAGCAAGAGGCCCGCGTACCACAAAAAAAAAAAAAAAGAGTCATGTACCCAAATGTTCATTGCAGCTCTATTTACGATATCCAGGACATGGAAGCAACCTAAGTGTCCATCATCAGATGAATGGATAAAGAAGATGTGGCACATATATACAATGGAATATTACTCAGCCATAAAAGGAAATTGAGTTATCTGTAATGAGGTGGATAGACCTGGAATCTGTCATACAGAGTGAAGTAAGTCAGAAGGATAAAAACAAATACCATATGCTAACACATATATATGGAATCTAAGAAAAAAGAAAGGTCATGAAGAACCTAGGGGTAAGACAGGAATGGAAAGGCAGACCTACTAGAGAATGGAATTGAGGATGTGGGGACAGGGAAGGGTAGGCTGTGACAAAGTGAGAGAGTGGCATGGACATATATACACTACCAAACGTAGAATAGAAAGCTAGTGGGAAGCAGCCGCATAGCACAGGGAGATCAGCTCGGTGCTTTGTGACCACCTAGAGGGGTGAGATAGGGAGGGTGGGAGGGAGGGAGACGCAAGAGTGAAGAGATATGGGAACATATGTATATGTATAACGGATTCACTTTGTTATAAAGCAGAAACTAACACACCATTGTAAGCAATTATACTCCAATAAAGATGTTTAAAAAAAAAAGAGTCTGGTAGAGGTTGTTAAGCTGAAACTTTTTCAGGCAGGGTCATCTTTTGTCCTTGAAGCACCATTGTCCTTGGAGCACCACATAACATCCTTCTGTGATTCAGTTAAAGATGGAAAGGCATTGAATGGTAGCCATGTTACCTGTTATATCAAAATTTTCATTAACCCATCAATCAGTCTTCTTTACTTTTTTAGATTGTTATACCATGTTATTCAGTGACAGCCAGTGTTCTCTTTAGCTCTTTCTGTTTGCTCTGCCTAGAGTATTCTTCCCCTAGATAGAGCTTCAAATAACAGTGCCTTTTTTTTTTTTTTTTTTTTTTTTTTTTTTTTTTTTTTTTTTTTTTTTTTTGCGGTCCATGGGCCTTTCACCGTTGTGGCCTCTCCAGTTGCGGAGCACAGGCTCTGGACACGCAGGCTCAGCGGCCATGGCTCACGGGCCTAGCCGCTCCGTGGCATGTGGGATCTTCCTGGACCGGGGCACGAACCCATGTCCCCTGCATCGGCAGGCGGACTCGCAACCACTGTGCCACCAGGGAAGCCCAACAGTGCCATTTTTATCACTCATATCTCAGCTCAAATGCCATCACTTTTGAAACGCCTTCCCAGACCATTCTATTTAAAATTCCATCCCTACCCCTCCATCACCATCCCCCATTACTCTCTATAATATCACCATGTTTATTTCCTTCAGAGAAATGAGTATACTCTGTAATTTCCTTGCTTGCTTTTTTCTGTCTTTCTCTGCTCAAATATAAGCCCCATGAAGGCATGAACCTTGTCTTCGTATTCATAGCTAATTTCCTAGTTCCCAGCACCGCACCTTGCATAAAGTAGGAACTTGGTCAATCTTTGTTATGTGGATAGAAGGAGACCCTCTCTCACAGGTTGGGTTTTGTGTTATGTTAACACCATTCTGGGGCTCGAAGATCCTTGCTCTGACATATTCTGCCATTCTCCGCCACCCAAAATCAGGTATTTGGATGTCCAGCGCTGCTAATTTTTCAATTTTTATTATGTGTCAAAAAGTGATCTATTTTCTGACACTGATTTCAATGATGATAGGTTTTATAAAATGTAAATGCAAGAACTCAAACATTCATGGGAACAAATGTTATTGCAATTAAAATTTTGTGTGCTATATTTAAGAATAAATGATGACCATAACAGATGGTTGTTTCCAAAGGTATATGTGAGTGCTTGCTTACTTGGGCTTTATCCAGTGATTTGCCATAACTTAATTACTTAACTGATGGAATCAGAAATAGAAACACCTGAGACATTATAGTAGCACCTGCTTGTCAAACCACTATGGAAATGATCTTTATGGCATTTTCTTCCCCAGGGTCTAGTGAAGCTACACCTCCTTGCCTTGGCCTGTCCTTACTACAGTGCTCACTAGTCCTGTTTCTTTCAGTTTCTCCTCCTCTTAATTTTAATGATTCTTGAAGATAATTTCATTATATCTTTAAATATGTTTAAATATGTTATATGTGGGTGCTACTAGCATCAAGCCACATTTCTCTTTTCATAAATTCTCCAAAAGTGCATCCTTTTATCAAAACATTCCAGTTTGCAATGACCATGTGTTATAGTTTGCCACTACTTTATTTTCTATATTCGACAATATGACCTAATGTATTTTGGGCAGACTTTTTGATCAGTTTTTTACTGACAGTAAGATGCATATATTTCCATTAGTCCTAGACTTCCTGCTCCTTTTACCTCTGTGTTCTTTATTCCTATCTTTTCATTTTGCTTCTTCCCAATACATTTTTTTCTATTTATCTTAAAAATACTTTTCTTGAGTGATGTGGTATAAATTGCCTTGGACAAAATGGTTTCTATCAATAACTGACTTCTTGAATTTACCGCAGTTTTAACTGAATTATTCAAAGCCAGAATGGCTCCTTGTTTCCTCCCAAAGACAAAAAGCTGTTCATGTACACACCTGCTAATCTGAGCCTTGAATTCTAATCCTATAAAAGCCACAAAGCAGTATTGTGGTTTTCTTCTAAATTCCAGAATACTGGCTGCTGATGAGGTAATGATTTATTAGGCAACTTAGCCACATGTTGTATATGTTATAATTGTGGCTGTTAGCTCCAAGTATGAGAAATCCTAGAAGCTGAAAAAAATAACCCAATTATGCAAAAACCTCAAAATATTAAAGTTTCATAAAAATTATTTGCATAGCTGCCATTTAAGATTGCCTTTGAAAATCAAAAAGAAAGGAAGAAATGAATTTAGGGAAAAGTAATACTTGTGTAACATCATAAGTGAATTTTAACCACTAAAAATATTAAAAGTATGACAACTGATAGTGTATCTTTTGTGTATCCCATGGAAATTTTGCTTAAAATACTGAGTAGGACAGTATTGATATGAAATAAGCTTGCAGAAATGATCAGGTGACTAACTGGGTATTTGTTTCCTAAATGCCAGCCTTTGGTGAAATATTCTGAGGCCTTGAATGCGTACATGTGTAGAGCAGCTTTACTCAAACTGGGGTCCTGAATCCCAGTGTAACATAAGATATGAATAATTTGCTTGAGAGGAATAGATGATCTCATAGTCAAAGAAGTTTGGAGAACACAACATTAACATATTAAAAACAGTAAAAATAACTGTTGTTTACCTTTATTTTAACCATTGATTTCAAACTTCCTTGATGAGGAATTCTTTTATTATAGGTCAACTATTAGTATCTTATGAGACACTAGTTTTTCTCAGAGCACAGTTTGGAAAATTCTGTTTTAGAATACCCTCCAAATGTTACTGGCTAGATAAGCCATTCTCTTAGTGCTCTAATTGGATACCTGCCATCTTTTCTTTAGCAAGTTTGATAATATGTCTGATGTACCTCATCGGCAAACTGGAGAAATAAAGTCTGGATAACGGTCTAAAGGTAAGTGTGCACGGTTGAATCAAAGACTACAATCAGATTTATGGCCCACTCCAGTTCTCCATTCCTTATTTCTAGTCAGGCCATGGTGCTACAACACAACCCTGTGTCACTGCCACAAAACCTATCTTCTTGTTTTTGTCCCAGATCCTTTTGTTTTCATTGTTCCATGGGATGATGACTTTTCACTGTGTTAAAGACTAGCTGAATTACCTGGCACTGCTTAAGAGACTCACAAACCAGAATCAAATGAAGGCTCATAGAAAACAATTTAAAAAATTGAGTTATAATAATTTTTTATAATTGTAACACAGCTTTTTAAAGACCATGTTTCTCTTTCTATTCCATAAGGCACATACGAATAAATCCCTGTTTCTACTCACTCTATGACATGCTACAGAGAGTTGTCTATGTGACAAGTAGCTCAATTGAAAGTCAATTGCTACAATTCAAAGTGCCTGACCTTGTGATTTATGAATAGTCATGGAGATACCCACTCACCAGGAAATGCAGAGTTTTGAAAACAAAGGGGTCATCAAAGGGAATTGTTGTGTCTATGGCATTAATTGTCTCTTTTACCTTACCCTGTTGAAATGTGCTTTGGTAGAACCCAGTGCTGTGTGAATTCCATATGTTGTTCTTTGAATTAAGCTTTCAAGGGGACCTGAGAACTCAGGAACAGATCCCAATATGATCTTACTATTTCATGTTTAAGCTGACCTTTTTATTTTAGAGCTTAACAATAGTGATACATTCAGACATTAAACAGATGTTGGATTCCTTTGGGGCTCCTCTTTGAAATCACTGTTTGCTTTCTCTGCTGTAGTATCTCAACACTGTGAGGAGGATAGCCTTTGATAGCCACATATCTCCTCATGTTGAACTTCAGAGTCTACTTTATGGTAAAAGATAGGGTTTCCCTTTCAGTAAACCTCTTAGTGGAACTCTGTTTTATCTACTCTAGTAGAGGATGCTCTCTTGCACTTTGGGTGATCAAACATTCCTTACACATCAGTTGCCCTTGAAAGAGCATACTACTTTTCCAATCAACTACCAAATGATCTTCACATCATACATCTCTTTCATTTTCCCTCAAAACTGCCTGTCTCTCATGTTTGGCCATTAAGTGATTATTCTTTTTAGACTTTCAGATTCTCAAAATTCTCATTTGCTTTTAGTGTTTGTCAGTCCAGATTTGTTCATTTCAAAATGGCATTTTCTTCATCTAATTTCTTGAGTCTCCACAATAAAAAAAGTCCTATATTGTAAATATTTAGAAACCTCCTCCTATCCATATTATGACAGATACAGAAAATGTAAATTTATGAATCCAACTAATCAGCATTTTTTAATTGAAGTATAGTTGATGTACAATATTATAAAAGTTACAGGTGTACAATATAGTGACTCACAATTTTTAAAGGTTATACTCCATTTATAGTTAGTATAAAATATTGGCTATATTCCATGTGTTGTACAGCAACATTTTAAATGAGATGCATCCTGGCCTATATTTTAAGTCAGACTATATCAATTTTGTTAAATTGTTGAATTTCTATCCAGTTGTTTTCAATAGTATGGGTACAAACAGATAGAAAGTTACTTTTCGTTTATAGAGATTAGGTCCAAATGGCTTCAAAGCTACTCATCAGGCCACTTCAGACATGTTCATTTCCTTTTGCTTCTATTCATCATCTGTCCACCCCTCTTAGTGAAATGGATCTATTTATCCCTTTCATCTTTTAAATCTACATCCACTGTTGAACCTTTCCAAAAACTATAACTTGGGCTTGGAACTTACTACCCTAAATACCCCAGCCTCTTCCATTCATTCATCCAGGAAGCTCTTGAAATCCTATATGCTTATTTTATCACATGGCATTACATAACTAATCGAGACAAAGATCATACACACTTTGCCTAAAAGTACTAGGCTACTTGGCTTTAACTTGTCACATCACAATATGCATTTATTCCTTTGCCTAGTCAGAAGAATAGTATGTATTTCCTTTTGAAGATATTCTGTTCAATACTCAGTTGCCTATATGCTCTTCATGACCATCTATGTAAATTTTCCCTTTACTTTTTAGAGAGTATCTCACGAATGTTTGCTACTGACAAAGAACTGTATGAGGGGAAGCCAACTCTGGCATCAAGAAGAGTTCATAAGTCAGATGATAAATTAGTTGAAGAATGGCATTTTTAGCTAGGGTTGGGGAGCAACATGTGATCTAACTGGTTATGAGCCTAAAACTAGTATTTCAGTGTTAGAATGTGCCAACCCTCTATATCAATGTTTCCCAAACTCTGCTTCAGTATGTTAACAAGTATTATAAAAAAACAAGGGAGATATGATAACATTTAATCTGCTGTGTTTACTAATCTATCCCTTGCCTAAAATTTTTCAGTAGCTACTCTCTGCAGTTGGAATAATTTTCAACCTCCCTAGCATCAACTCTAGGTTCCCATCTGCCTCTAGAATCTCATGGGGTGCTATGCTCCTCTGAATTTAACTGTGCTCCAGTCACACTGGCCTTTTCTCTCTTTTCCTTAAACTTGCCAAGCTTGTTCCTAATTCAGGCTTTGCACATGATCTTCTTCCTGCCTGGAAAACTCTTTACCAAGCTTATTCATCACTGGCAGGAGAGATCACTCCTCTTAATAGGTCTTGGCTCACACAATACCTCCTCAGAACAAACCTATTCATTTCTGCTTATTTCCCTCATAGAAATTATCATGTTTAATTAATTTCCTTGTTTATTTTCTGTCTTTCCCTACTAGAATGAAAGCAGGGTTCTTGCTTATCTTGTTTACCTTAGTGTGCCCAGAACATAGAACAGTGCCTGGCATATGGTGGAACCCAATAAATATTTGTTAAATAAATGAATGAATGAACAAAACGAGTAAAACATTGTCAGAAAGAATGTAGAAAATAACCTAAGATGTCCAAAATTAGGAAAAACAATAACATGGATTGTTTTATTAAATTCAATGTAGTATTTTTCAGTTATTACAGATAGCAGGAATACTATGCCAAAACAGATATTTTTGTTAGCATAAGTGAGAAAGGTGTGTATGCTATGGTGAAATGTATATATATATATATATATATATATATATATATATATATATATATGCACAATAAAAGGAATTTTCTACGGGCATGGTGGGCTCAGCTATTTCTTCCTGAATTTTAACATGTTTGTATTATTTTCAAAATAAAAACAAATAATGTATCTTAGGAGTCTAGTTGACTACAAGGAATGTCAATGGATTAGCCTTATTACTGTGGATAATAGTTCAAAAAAACAGCAATAAGAATTTCAAAAATCCTTGTTAGAGTGCCAAGATTTGTGCTCCAAATTTTGTCTTGAGGAATATGGAGTATTTGCAGAGGTTTAGGAGAGCTGGAATACAGTATTAGTGGAGAAACACTAAGGAAACTAATTTTCTTTCTCAGGTAGAATAATTCTACTTTACTGTCTCCATTGGAAACTGAATAAGAATTAAGGAATCTAAATTATAGTAAATTATAGAATTATAGAAATCAACTTTTGGAAATGAGAATTTTAAAAACAATGAATTTGTGACTAAAAGAGCTGTAGCATCTCTTACCTATGAGAGCTCTTAGTAGCAAGAGACCTAGATGATTGCTTTTTAGTCTAGACTGTGCTGAGTGTAGTCCCACCTAAAGGCAATGAAAAGAATAGGTTTTCCACAAGATTCTTTCAGTCTTGTTATTCTGCTTCTCTGACTATGAGAAGAAAAAAAATTTTACCATCCCTATATAGATCGAATTAATTTCTTTGAACAGCTTGTTTACTAAGCATGTATCTTGTTCAAGGGTAGAGATTGTAAGGTGAGGGATACAAAGATACATATAATGAGAAAAGTGTCTTAAAGGAGCTTATGGATTAGTAAAATACATTTGATAAAAATAAATGAACAAAAGGAATATAATTTCCTCTAAAAAATTAAGATAAAATCTCTTCACATCATCCTGGCAATCCTTCAACAGTCCAAATTCACTAATTTAACTCTTTCACAGACACTTGAATTTTAAATAGGTTGTCTTCATTCTCTTCTGTTTACCATTTCCCTCTTGAGAGATATTCACTATACCTTTTATTTTATTATATAAAATATTTCTCAGTCAGTGCAGTAGAGTGGAAAGAACACTAGATTTGGAGTTAATGGATCATTATTTTTCCATCCTGACTTTGCTGTGTATTAGCTGGGAAGTCAGTTTGCCTTATCTGTAAAATGGGGATGATGAGACTCACCTTGCTTACCTCAGATAAATACTTTGTAAGCCAAAAAGTATCATATATATGGAATGAGATTATGAAGACTTCATTAAAATGAAGCAGAGTATAAATAATATCCTTAAAAATGAGGGGGGAGAATAAAATAAAATGAGAAAGAAATGTAATTTATAGTGAATTTTTAACCTAACCTTTTATGGTTCTTAGGCACCAAGAACAGAACTCTGGTCCAGTTTTGACCCAGTTGAGATGGAAAATTTGAAGAGAGGATGAGAAAACCTCAAATATTCTCATGTCTTTGAAAGATAGACTCTGAAAAAACTTATTGATTAGTATCACAATTTTCTGACTTCTGAAAAATTCAAATGGACTTTTGATTGGCCTCTTTTATATAAGTGCCAGGAAATAAAGGGGCTTTCCGAAGGCTACTGTTGTGTTGATCTTCTAATAGAAATCAAGATGTTTGAGTTTCTGGTGCAGAGTTATGCTCCCAATCCTGGTGAGTTTTCTCTGCTTTGGCAGAACCACCCAGTACTCTTTAAGTGTTGTGTGCCTATCCCTTATACCTCAGCTTTGAGGTACATTGGAAAACATGTATCAGCCTACCTAACTGTCACAAGCCCAGACCTCCTAGACATAGCAGAACAAATTCTGTAATGTCGGGCCCCATCCCTCAAAGGTTTTAGGCTGGATCTCTGCAAACTTTGGCCACCACTTGCATATATTTTCCCTTTGCAGACATTTGCTTAGAACACTCCACATCTGCTTTTGTCTCCCAAGTGCCACAAGCACAATTCATACAATCCTATATAAAAATGGCATGAAATGAGGATGATGAAACCTGCTGTAATGATGACCAGTGAGTTCTTTCCCACTGCCACCTGACAATTGGCATCAGCTACAGCCTAGTTCCACTCATTGTTTCCCAGGAGTGACCTCAGCACAAGTACATTTCCCCTCTTCAGGCCTAAATTTGATTCTCGTGGAATGTGTAATTAAAGTCTTGATGAGTTGAGAAGAAGGAAATGAGGGAAAGGAAAATAACTAATTATCATGAGTTGGTAACCTCATAAACTTGGCTTTTCATGGGTCTCATAAAATAGCATGCAGAGCCTATTCAACTATAGTTATTTTTCCAGAAACTCCAGACATACTCAAGCATGTTCATGTATTAGAGTAGCTCTAATTCAAACACAGTTGAATAGGAAAATACATTTTCAATTTACACCTTTAATTTGAAACAGAGACTTTGCTTATATGACCATTTAACTGTGGATAACCTTTCACATCTAGTTTTGTTACTGTTGGTTTTAGTGATGGTCTTTTTAACACAGAGATCTGTCATTTTTGTATACATTTTTCATACATTTGGCTAATTGGAAAACCAGTGAAATTGGTCTCTGCTCATTTGTGGATTTTCAGGATATGTATTCTTCACTTTTCTCTTTGACATGCTTTTGTCTCCTGATGCCTAATTATAGCATCAACCTTACCTGTACAAGGCTTTATCTGTCAAATACTTGACACACTAATGAGAAAGAACAATTAGCAACCTTAGGTGTCGTATCCGTGTTAGTCTTCTTTTGCCAGAGTTAATTGAATAGCCTTTGGCCTTGATATTATATTATTTAGTTTGAGAAGTTATAAAACTCTTTCCTTGGTCTGGAGTAGTATTAGCCAGCTTCCAACATGGCCCTTATTTAGCCTATTTCCTGGTATTTTAATGCATTTGTTTTTGTTCCTTCCCACAATGAATAGGGCTGATCTGTGAGGACATTGTAGAAATGATGGAGTGTGACTTTCAAGGTGAGGTCATAAAAAACATTGAGACTTCCATGTTGCTCCCTTTTGGACTGGAGGAAACCAGTGCCATGGCATGAGGGTATTCAAGCATTCCATGGAGAGCCTACAGTTGAGGTTTCCTATGAACAGCCAGCAAATAGCTGAGGCTTTCTGCCAATAGCCAGGTGAGTACACCGTCTTAGAAGACTCCTCCAGCCCCAGTTAAGTCTTCAGATGACTGCAGCCCCAGCTGACATCTTGATTGTAACCTTAAAGGGACCCCAAGGCCAGAACTACTTAGCTAAGCTGCTCCTGAATTTTGGAACCCAGAAACTGTATGTGATAATAAATGTTTGTTATATTAGGACACAAGTTTTGAAGTCGTTGGTTGAGCAGCAATAGATAACTAATACAGGAGTCAAGGTTTGTGAAATTCAAACATGGTCTGCTTTATTAATAGCTAGGCTCAATGAAGAGGTTTTCAAATAAACAGTTTTTAAATGAGCAGCTTTTCTTGAAAACAGAGGGCTAAAGGGAAATATAATTCATGAAATTTCCATTTTTTCTTAATGTTATTTTTTGTGTTAATTCCATCAGTCACCAGAAAGAAAAATTTAAAAGTTGAGAAGGGACTGCCATGTTAGAAAACAACAAAAATGTGATTCCCCTGCCCCTACTTGACTTGTTAGTGTTGAGAACAGGAGTATAGGGTTGTCCCCATTTTACTAAATATATGACTCTCAAGAATATTTGGGAGATTCTGAGCATCCGGGAGGTTCTCAGAAACATTTGTCTAATTAATTCCTTGAATGTACTGAAAGGAAATCTTGATCTCTTCAGATTCCAGGCAAAAAGAGTGCTTTGGAACCCATTGATACCAGCCCCAAATGTTATTGCTCCCTTACTCTTACCTATAATATTCACTGCAAAATTGAAGGAAGAATGCAGAAAGTTTTGAGTATGTGATAGTGGCAGAGACTAAAGTAGCTTGTTCAGGTGCTGATGAGAGTAAGAGGACTGGGTACCTCTGAGTTTTGATTGATATGAGAACCAACCTTCCATTCCTAAGTCATGTGTATGGAATTTGGAAGAATGAAGTGGAACTCAGGATTGTGATCTGAGTTATTGGTGCTTATTGCAACATCCAAGACAGGAGTGACACATATACATTTCTTTTTTTTTTTTTTTTGCCTTTAAAACATCATAGTCTTTATTAGTATCATCTGTTCTTAGTATCTTATGACACTTATGGAAAAAAACAAACATAATGCCATTCACATCTAACAATGCGGTCTGCTCATTTGGCAACTACAGTATTACCCTTGTTAGATAACGCCAAACCAGTTTCCTCAGCTCATTCTTTTGCTTTCTAGCCACTAAAATCTAGATAGGAAGCTTGTTTTCTTCTGAACGGTTTTAAGTCCGTGAGGTGCTTGCATGTGTTTGCTCACCATGAACATTTGTAAGTAGAGCTCCATCTCCATCCTTATAGAGTGAGGTGTTCTAGATTCTTCTTTGAGCACAAAAGTCCTCAGCTGCATATGTGAGTTCTTTCTCTTTTTAGTACACAAGTACATTTCTAGCACCAATGAGAAAGGTTCTTAAAGACATCTGCCCCTCAGTGACTTATGCCAGACATACCAGACAGTTGGACAAGCATGATTTACAAAATATTGGGGGAACTGATGAATGAATGCACACTATTTAATTTTTTAAAATTAACATACAGTAAAATTTTCGTGGAGGGAGGGGTTGGACCATTCAATGAGTTTTAATACATGTATAGATTAATTTACCTATCACCATAATCAAGATACAGAACAGTTCCACTCTCTCAAAAAAACTCTTTTGTACTACTTATTTGTAGTCATAACTCATCTGTCTCCACTTATCCCTAGCAATCACTGATCTGTTCTGTCACTCTAGTTTTGTCTTTTTGAGACTATTATATAAATATATGTAAGTGCATAAATACAGCATGTAGCCTTCCGAGACTGGCTTCTTTCATTCAGTATAATGCCTTTGGGATTCATCTAATTTTTTTGCTTATATCAATAGCTCATTCCGTTTTTGCTGAATAGTATTCTTTGGTATGGATATACCACAGTTTGTTTATCTACACACACCAAAGGATGTTTGTTTGTTTCTGGGTTTTGGTGATTATGAATAGAGCTACTATAAACATTTATGTACAAGTTTTTGTGTGAACATAAGTTTTCATTTCTCTGGGATAAATACCTAAGAGTATGATTGCTGGGTTATATGGTAAGTGTATGTTTTGCTTTGTAACAAACTGCCAAACTGTTTTCCACCAGCAATGTATGAGAGTACCACTTTGTCCACATCTTTGCCATCACTTGGTACTGTCACTACTTTTTCTAATTTTAGCCATTTTAATAGATGTATGGTTGAATATTCATAGTAATTTTAATTTTCCTAATGGCTAATGATGTTGAATATCTTTTCATATGCTCAACTGCCTACTTTATATTTTGCAAAGGACATTTAATAAATTAAGCATAAGAGGATATGTTAACACCAATAAAAGTAAATAATTGTAGCTCACCACATTGTCTTGATTATTTTCATTTTACCTCAGGCCAGTTGAAATTTGATTGTGATCACAAATTGGTCTACTGACAAGCCTTTGGGAACCCTACAGTCCAGGGTTGTTCTTTTGGCATTATTGTAGGCATGCATGAATCAGTGTAGTCAATTCCCCTTACTAAAAGGTCCTATTAGATAAACCTTCATTAGCTCTACACCATTTAAAGGGTCACATATAAACTTTCTCGCACGACAGTTGAGATACTTCCTAATTTTTCTTCCCGATCCCTTTTATTTATTTAGGCCACATCAGGTCTTAGTTGCAGCATGCAGGATCTTTGTTGCAACATATGGAATCTTTCGTTGTGGCACACGGTCTCTTCACTGTGGCACATAGGCTTCTCTAGTTGCGACATGAAGGCTTCTCTCTGGTTGTGGTATGCAGGCTCCAGAGCACACGGGATCAGTAGTTGCGGCACACAGGCTCTCTAGTCGTGGTGCGTGGGCTCCAGAGCATGTGGGCTCAGTAGTTGTGGTGAGAGGGCTTAGTTACCCCACACCCTCATCTCCGGCATGGGGGATCCTAGTTCCCCTACCAGGGATCGAACACGCATCCCCTGCGTTGGAAGGCGGATTCTTAACCCCTGGACCATGAGGGAAGTCCCCCCACTGCCTTTTTTAGCTTTATATTCTACAATTTCCCCCACTACTTTGCTTCCAGCAACCAGGTTGCTTCCAGCAACCTCACTTACTTCACTGACCCCCACGGAATCCCAGTTTCATCCCTCATCTAGAATGTCTATCAAGCTTATTCAAGTTCTATTTATTCTTCAAGCTGTTAATGTTTCACAGTGTATTCTGAGGAACACCTTCATTGGAATCATCTGAAATTATTAAATATGCAGACATCTGGGCCCTACTCTGGAGTTACTAAATTAGACTTTCTGAGGATGGAAAATCTGCATTTTAAACAAATGTTCCATATAAGATCTTTAGGTACAACTGAGTATGATTTAGAATCTAGATGCTCAAATGTTACCTTGGTGAAACTATCATATGTGACTCCAAGTCCACAGTGATTTCACTTTCTTCCAAAGGACTGTTGAACTCACTTCCTATTTCAATTTGTCAGTGGCACTCATTTTGGCATTTCCTCTATTATGTTATATTGTGATTTAAATATTAAGTATGATTTAGTTTATAATCCACTGAAGGATAGGGATTCTTTTCATACTCTCTTTAACACGTAACATAATATAGCATGATATAATGCACAGAGTCTTAATATATATGTTTATTGAATTGAGCTAAAGAAAGTAAGTCAAAAAGAGAAAGTGAGAGTGATAGAGGAGAAAAGACAGTGCAAGAGAGAAAGTGTAAGCATGTGCACACATGCTTACATGCGTGCACACACACACATATTTCCTGTTTGTATACTGAATTCCTATGTATGCTTTTTCCTCTTCCAGCACTCATTCTTTGAATTTGTCTTTTTTTCTACCCTCCTGACCCTTTAGGAAAATAAAAGTTGCATGCACATACAGAGTAGCTAGAAAAGATCATTTTATGTATAGTAAATGAAACTAGTACATCCTTCTGGGAGAGGGGCCCACACACTTTCTTTTTGCATCTAGGTGCTTTAAATGTGTCAGGAACTTGGTGAAATATGAAAATACATTAACTTTCACTTATAGTCATCTAAATATGGACATATTTTTATCCTTTCTTATACTGAAGTTCTGAGATTCAAGGAGAACAACAATTGTTTCTGTCATTTTTTCAAAGGCATAGTTACTTTGTGAACAATGATGTAAAGCTTTGGGAATCTTGCCTTTGATTTGAGACATTTTCTTCTTGCACTGCTAAATTGATTTAAGCCTTTGAATATCCTATTGACACTTTAAAATATCTTAAGTATTTGTGATATGAAAGGGTAGCTGTGTCTCACTGCTTTTGTAGTGCATTTACTAGTCAAGCGTGATTGTCCTGAAACAACATGTTCGTTCCACTTGCTTCCCCAGTGTTTTACTCATACCACCAAAATTTTGTATGCTATCCCCCCTTCCTACCCAAATCTTTCCCATTGTTCAAGTCCCACAGCAATTTCCACCTCCTCCATGAAACGTACTATTACCTCTCAGGCCCATGAGGATTTCTCCCTCCTGTGAACTCCTAGTACTTCCTGTCTTTAGCTCCCATTTGACACCTAATATATAAATTTTCTGGTAATATTGTTTAACTCTTTCACTGTTTAGTTTTCCATAGGTGAGTGTCTTAATTTGCAAGCTAGCCAAAGGTCCTTGATGTTAGGGATCTTTTTTAAAAAAATACTTTTCTAGCGCTAAAGAAATGAATGAAAGAAGAATTAGGTAGTTGTAATTGTACAGGTAGTTGTTAGGTAGTTGTAGCAATACACTGACCTTTGTAAAGATACCTGTTGGTAAGAACTGGTAGAGAATGCTGCAATGCCAGTTTCTTAGAGACAACCTGTGCAAAGACAAATTTATATAGGCAGATCTACTGGGACATGACACACAACTTTAAATAGTGTGTATTTTTCATTCCTTGCTTGTAAATATGTTCACAATTTGCAGTGGATGATGATTAATGATGTGAGGATGTGATTGAGGCCATACCTATATTTGATCTGCATACTGATCCATGACAGGCATGGCCAAATTGCTCATTTTTGCCATCTTTCTAATCAGTATTAATTGTTGTGGCTGAATCCATCATGTGATGAGTCCCACTGGTTGTTAAGACAATTCTAGAAAACAGATGGCTGGTGCATTGGTCTGTTGGTTCCACACATATGGATGTGGCCTTATGTTCTGAAGGACAAGACAGTAGTGCACAACACTGCTGTGGCTTGTTAGTAGAGTTGATCTGCTTCAAAGGGTACCTCCAAAGGAGTAAGAAAGGCTTGAATCCCTGTCATCTTCTGAAATTCTCTTTGCTTCAGAGGCTGCTTATCCAACCCAGAAACCTAAGAGTCACCCATAGCTTTTCCCTTTCTCTGACTAATTTATTCCAATCAGAAAGCAGGTCCTATGCAGTCTAGCCCTATGACATCTCTGGAGTCAATGCTCTATGCCCATCCTTACTGCTACTGACTTAGCTTATTTCAGTTTCCTATTTCATCAAGATTAACTTTTCCCCTGCCTACAGTCTCATCTGCCTTTCTAATACATCTTTCATATTGTCATTGTGGGGGTATCATGTTATTCCTGCATAAAATACTTCCATGACTCTCATTGCTTAAATGATAAAATCTTTATCTGGCCCCCACTGGTCCCTCAGCCAGCCACCATGAGACCCAGTTCTACCCATCAGCATGCCAGCAGCCACTGCACTGAAGCAGCACCTAGCAGCAAACTGAACCAGAGACCAGCCCCACCTAAAAGCATACCCACAGTAGTTGACTCCACCACAACAGAAGGGCCCTCACAGTCCATGTGGGGGCACCCCTAGAGCATATAGCTCCGGTGACCAGAGAGGAGTGTGTTGCTGGGCCCCATAAGATATCTCCTACACAAGGCCAATTCTCCAGGATTATAAAATGTAACCTGCCTACCTAATATATAGAAATAAATACAGAGAATTAGGTAAAATGAGGAGACAGAAGAATATATTCCAAATGAAGGAACAAAACAAAACCTCTGAAAAAGAAATAAACAAATTGGGTATAAGCAATCTACCCAGTAAAGAGTTTAAGGTAA